>NW_006922212.1:350917-372799 GCF_000298275.1 Orycteropus afer afer
TTTTTGATGATAAATGAGACACCATTCATCTTCAATTTGTCATTCTTGGCATAGTAGCCCATATAATTGTCCAATTCAGAATGGCTAATGCCAATCTATTTCAGCTCACTAATGCCTAGGATATCAATCTTTACGTGTTCCCTTTCTTTTTTCACAATTTTCAGTTTCCATAGAGTCATGCTTTGTACATTCCATGTTATAATTAATAAAAGATGTTTGCAGGTGTCTCATCTCATTTTGCATCATGCTACATCAGGAAATGAAGGTCCCAAGTTTTACTCCATCCATGTCATTAAGGTCAACTCTACTCTGAGGAGTCAGCTCTTCTCTGGTTACATTTTGAATGTCTTCAAACCTGAGGAACTCATTCTCTAACACTATATTCAGCAGTGTTTTCCTGACAGGTTTTCAGTGGCCAGCATCATTTATATCATCAACGCCATATTTTCTAACTGCTGTTGCTGCTGCTTTTTAAGTTTCACATTTTATTCACCAATAATTAGCCATACATTTTGATTGCATGTTTGTTCAATTTCAGGTTGTAGAAGTTGCTATAAATCTTCAATCTGCTATAAATTTCTGGCCATATCATTCTTCACAGTCTTAGTCTGGAAGCTCCATTGAAACCTGCCCACCATGGGGGACCTTGCTCCTATTTGACATACCAATGGTATAACTCCTAGCATAAGAGTACATGCAAGCCACTACAGTCGGACAAAGTGACAGATGAGTGGTAGAATAAACTTAATAGCAACTGGTTTGCCTAAAGTCCCCAGCAAGTTTCAAGTTCTTTCTTTTTAAAGTAATTTAAAGTTTTAAGCACTCAAAGAGTTTAGTAGGGAGTTATAAGGAATTCAAAGATAATGAAGAAAAAAACAATCTGACCACGAGATGACACTGTTACATCACCAGTTGTTGTTGAGTGATCCTTACTCATGACATCTCTTTGTATGTCAGTGTAGGCGTGTGCTCCATGAGGTGTTCAGTGATTGATTTTTCACGAGTCCATCACCAGGCTTTTCTTTCAAGGCACCTCTGGGTGGACTGGTTAGCAGCCTGTTTGAACTACCCAGGAACTCTGGCTACAACGTTTCACAAAAAAACTGTGTATTATGGCGGAAGCATTGACTGCCACAGGCAGAGGGCATTCCCTTACAACAAGAACTCCTCCAGTGGCAAGGGGTACAGGGAGCTACCTGAGGGAAAGAGGTCAGGAATACCCCAGGAAAGAGGAGAAGGGAGGGGGGCTTAAGTGACCCTTAGGTGAAGGTCCACCTGCAGGCAGGTGGGGAGTCTCTGGGTCAGAGAGTCCCAAGGACAACAGCATCTTAGGGTCCTTGTAAGTACCGGGTTTTATTTTATGTAAGGCTAGCAGATGTTTTGTGAAGTTTTGCAGAGTATGTAAATCAAGCAGTTTCTTAGTGATTAAATATCTGCTGCTTTCAGCTATTTAAGAAATAATTGGATATGTGTAAATTTGAGTTTGGCCCTTGTGGGTTTTTTGGGTTCACAAGTTTCAACTTGCTATGAGGAAATAAACAACTTGAGACCAAGTCACAAATGCCATTTTTGACTCATTTATGTAACATAACTCTCCCAACCCCAGACTATTTTTTTTTAATAGTATGTATCTCTTTCTTCTTTCTCATTTCATTATTTAAAAAGGGACATGAACATTTACATATCAAAAGGTAGATTCCTTTCTGTGATTCACATTTCTAAGATTGTCACTAATGCCATTTATGAATCTATGTACTAAAGTTGAAGCTAATGGAGCATTTTTGTGTTTACGAATGACTGGGTCTTAAGCATCAAAACGCTTCCAAGTGGAAGCGGAGATACATTTGTAAAGTTAAGGTTAAGGTTACATTTGCTGTTTGTGACAGTTACATGGATGTGTTCTGTACTGCCTTCGTACAACAAGTTGATGAGACACTTGTCCTTTAGTTAGAAATGATGAGGGTTTGCCACCTCAGAGCATTTTCAACAGTTCTTGAAAGATGCTTTCCAGTATGACATCGTCTCATGAGCCCCCATCTTGATGAAATAAATCATTAGGTGCTGTGGTTGTATACATGTTTGGAGAGACACAGACAGAAACAGTGGATGGATTGTACATGGACTTCATTATCTTGTCCTTTTTAAATTCTATCCAATGTATTCTGAATTTTTTTCTTTCTCACACATTACTGGCCCCTCCTTACCTCCTTTCTTTTAACTAGTTATTCTAAGCCATGGGGAATCTAATTTCTTGATCACCAGCCTTTGCTTCAACATTCTGTGCTTTAGCTCTGGAATAAAGCAAGAGCAGAGGCAAGTCTGCAGTGGTTGAAGAGCCTTCTATTTTTTTTCTTTCTTAAAACCAATGGGTTACTTCTGCCTTTAACGATGATATTAAAATGGTCAGCAACCCTCTCTGATGGAACAGATGCTATTCCACAAAGCTGGAGTAGGAGATTGGAAGCCCTGAGATTGAATGCCAAATCACTTTAGTTGCTGGATCATTGGAAGGCCCCATGGGTCCTGCAGGAAAGACTAAAGTAGGTAGAATGTAGGAGATTTTGTTCTTGGTGGTAGTGGCTGTTGATGAAGTAGTTCAGAGATGTTTTCAGCACTAGTGTGACCATATGGATTGATAATAGCAGACAGATGCCCTATGTGGGCAGGATCTACTAGGCCCTGCTAGCAGTCATCTTCTTGCAGGGCTGCAGGGATTCCCAGGAGAGGAAGCTACAGCCAAATGACCATCCAGGCTCTCCGTTCTGCTGAGGAATAGGCCATCAAAGTCTCTTACTGCTTTTCTCTTTCCTTGTATGTTGTTCTTATTGTTATGTGCTGTCGAATCGGATCCGACTCATAATGACCCCTCCTTGCGTTTCTGAGGCAGTATCACTACAGAAATAGATTGCCCAACCTTCCTTCCAAGGAGTGGCTGGTGGGTTTGAACTGCCAGCTTGCTTGTTAGTAGTCTAATGCCTTAGGCACTACACTACCAGAGCTACTTGTATATTTTCTCTTTTTTTATTTTAATATTTATTATTCTTTTTGTTAGCTATTATTTATTTTACTAATGTTTATTCTGATGTGTACAGTAGATTAAGTTACAAATATATCATCTCATTTAATCTTGCTGACAAACTTGAGATTTTGTTACATCTAGTCAGCTCTTAAGGAGCTCTGGTAGTATAGTGGTTAATGCATTTGGCTGCTAACCAAAAGATCAGTGGTTCAAATTTACCAGCTGCTCTGTGGAAGAAAGATGAGGCAGTCTGCTTCTGGAAGATTTACAGCCTTGGAAACCCAATGAGGCTCTTATGAGTTGGAATCAACTTGATGGCTGTGAGTTTTTTGTTTTTGTTTTCAGTCAACTCTTAGGGAGTGGTGGTACCATGGTTAATATGCTTAGGTGTTAACTGAAAGGTTGGTGGTTTGAACCCACTAGCTGCTCCATGGAAGAAAGATATGAGAATCTGCTTCCGTGAAAATTATAGCCTTGAATACTCTATGGGGCAGCTGTACTTTCTATAGGGTCATTATGAATTGTAATCAACTTGACGGTAATGAATTTTTTTTTTTTCATTTAGTCAGGTTTACTCCTAAAAAGAAAAAATAAAATAAGCAGTTGCTGTCAAGTCGACCCCAACTCATGCCAGTGGCCCATGAGTGCAGGGCAGCACTGGTCCATGGGATTTTCAAGGCTGTGACTTTCAGAAGCACATGGCTGGGACTTTTTCCCAGGTGTGTCTGGGTTCTCACTGCCAGCCTCCAGTTATAGTCTAATACTTAACTACTGCAACCTAGGGACTCCTTGTACATCCACTCCTACAGATGGAAAAGCAAGGTTGAGAAAGGTTCTCATGATATGGAGTTACACAAAGGACAAACAGCCAGTACATGGAGGGCCTGGGACACGAACCTAGAGCTGGCTTCTCTGCTCATATATCTATGCATTTTATCATTTTAATTTAAACACTTTTAGGGTAGGTTTGTTTTATCCCAAATCCTCTCTGTTGCCTTAAACCAGGTGTGTGTGTGTGTGCGTGTGTGTGTGTGTGAGAGAGAGAGAGAGAGAGAGAGAGAGAGAGAGAGAGAGAGAGAGAGAGAGAGAAATCAGCAGCATGGACCCGGTAGGCGTTTGAGTTTGTAGTTCCTGCTCTATAACTAAAACATTTGCTTATGGAGAGAGCTAGTCTTTTTTTTTTTTTAAATACCTTGAGGGACCCTCTGATTATCCAAGTGGAGGCCCCAAAGGCCAGTCTAAAGGGGCTAGGACAAGAGGGAAAGAGTTGAATAGCTTGGCATAATAAAGTGACCTGGAATTTAGGCTGACCATGACAGTTCAAGAAGGGTTTGGGGCTCTGGCATTTGGAATGAAATAGGGATTAGAAGAAAAGTTATTGAAAGGATAAAGGCCCAAAGCTGCAGGCTTAGGCTTAAGGAAGAGAATAGGCAGTGAGAAAAAAAAAAAAAAAAAAACTCAAAGGAGGATGGCCTAGAAACTAAGACACGCCAAACAATATAATTTAGGTGGCTTTTTCATTTTGTACTTTAACCCCCCATGTTATTCCCAACCTTTCACGAACCCTTGGGTGTAAGCTGTGCTCTGGGGAATGAAGGAGGGGAATGAAGGAGAAGAGCCTCTGTGCCCAGGCTGATCCAAGCAGCTACAAGAGGGTGCATGGTGTCCAGGATCAATGAGAACCTAGTTGGACCAAAAAACAGGAGTTAGAAATGACAAGCAAATGTAGGTTCCCTCCCCGCCCACCAGGAATGCCCAGAAATAACAGCAGAGGTGCTAGGCTTCCCCAAGCTGACAAGATAGAGACTGAAGATATGTTGCTTGGATAATAAAAAGTACTCTGACCCAAGAAGAATATTGGTATATTTGGGGGAACTTAGGTTATAGAGTGAGCTCTGGTCGTGTAGTGCCTCAGGCATTTGACTGCTAACCAGAATGCTGGCAGTTCAAACCCACCAGCCACTACTGGGAAGGAAGATTGGGCAATCTACTTCTGTAGTGATATCGCTTTGGAAACCTTAGGAGGGGTTGCTATGAGTTGGATCTGACTCGATGGCAGTGAGTTTGGTTTTTTGTTTTTTTAGATTATAGAAAGAGCCCTAGTGGTGCAATGGTTAAGCACTAGGGTTCTACATGAACAGTCAATGGTTAGAATCCACCAGCCACTCTGCGGGAGAAAGATGTGGCAGTCGGTTCCTTTAAAGCTTTACAGTCTTGGAAACCCTGTGGTGCAGTTCTATTTTATCCTATAGAGTTGCTTTGAGTTGGAATTGACTCTACAGCAACAGTTATAGGGTTATTGGGTTTTCATTGCTTTGAGGGAGGAATAGTTAGTTTGAGGATTTTTTTTTTTTTTTTGTAACTCCTACTTGCTTTCCTAGTGAGAATATTTTAACAAATATTCTTCTTTTTGCAAACATCCAGTTTTAGAAAGTCCTTTTCCACTGTTGATCTTTCATATAAATAAATATATAGACAAAATAAGATTAGTTTTGATGTGATTTTGAAAAATTATAGTAAAATATACTTTAAATATATGCCATCTCAATTTCTACATGTGTAGTTGAGTAACCCTGATTATATTATTCACATAGTACAACCACTTTCTCTCTCTCTTCCCAAATCGCTCCAGTGATAACCTCAGTGCTCCCAGACCACAATTATCCCTTTTCACTTCCCCACCACCCCTTGATAACCACTGATAATCTTTGTTTTTTATTTGCTTATTTCATATAAGTTATATCATACAGTGTTTTTCCTTTTGTGACTTACTTATTTTGCTCAGCATCACGTTTTCAAGGTCCATCCATGTTGTAGAATGTACCAGGACTTCATTTCTTTTTACTGCTGAGTAATATTCCCTTGTATGTATGTACCACATTTTGTTTATCCATTCATCTGTAGATGGACATATCAATTGTTTGCACCTTTTGGCTCCTGTGAAAAGTGTTGTAAGGAACATTGGTGTACAAGTTTCTGTTTTGTTCCTGCCTTCACTTTGTCTGGGTATATACCTAGGATTGGGGTTGCTGGATCACGTGGTAGTTCTGTGTTCTACTTTTTGAGGATCCGTCAAACACTTTTTCACAGTGGCTATACCATTTGATACTCCCACCAGCAATGGATGAAGGTTCCATTTTATCTACAACCTTGCCGTGATTGGCTTGGATCATTTTTCTTTGTGGCACAGTTCTGGGGTGTGATATGGGAACACCCCACACTCTTTCCACTTTACTTTTATAGCTATGTTTGAACTAAGCTTCTTGGAATATATTTCAAGATGGAATCTCATTATCACCATACTGCAAATTACCTGCTTTTACAGAACTCAGTGCATCTGTGACTCCTAGAAGAAAGAGAACTAAATTCAGAAGTAATGGTTAGAACTTACCAGTGCCTGTGAGTCAGACACTGTTGCAAGTGCTTTACCTGTGTTAACCCTTAAGTCTTTACAAGAACTCTATGAGGTTGCTCCTGTTCTTGTTTACATTTTACTGGTAAAGAACTGAGGGTTATAGACGTTAGGTCACTTGACTAAGTGACATAGTCATCAGTAGCAGAGTTGTGATATAAACTCCAGCAGTCAGGTTCCACCTCTTGCTAAAAGAAACTTTGGTTATTGGAAATAATGTAGTTTTTAATAATTATACTTTAGTGTTTACAAGCCCGAAACTTTTAAGGAAGTCCTTTTGCTGCATTGTCAGATGGAGGTCAAAGATGAACGTATTGACGTGGGGACTTTTGTGAACTTCCATTGCTGAATACACAGGGAAATATTCTAGGAAGGAATCTGGATCTACCAAAGCTCACTTTTCTCCCCCCTCTGATTACCCTCGATTCATTCAAGACTTCCAGGTAGGAAACATTTTAGGCTAGATATAAAATCCCCATGTTTATCTTCTATTAAGAGTGAAAGGTCATTTAAAGACTATTGTCATTGGAAAAGATACAGGAAGAGGAAGGAGATTTTTGGTTAACTAAATTGTGAGAATGACCTAGAAGGATTCTTGAAGATCATTTGAACACTCAAATATTTAGACAACCTCTGTAAATTAGAAGGAACAAATGCTATTCTTTGTATACACTGTGGAAAAAAAAAAATAAGGTCTCTAAAAATGATTTGGGTCAGAAGATTCATTTCAGAATGCCTGTATTATCCTATTTAAGCAAGTCACATAACTGTATGTAAAGGTGGGTCAGATCTGACTCGAGGACAGTGAGTTTGGATTTTTTTGGGGGGGTATAGTTAAGTGAGTTCTCGTCCAACTGGTTTGGTAGAGCCACTTGGATGTGAGGGAGGCATGAGGCCAGTTGTGGGTGGTGCTGTGTGACTCCGCTTCCTCTGTCTGGAGCACTCTAGGCTCACCTGCATCAGCTGTCCTCCTGCAGTGGCCAAATGCTGGCCAAGCCAGCGACATGGGCTGGTGTGGGCAAAAGAAGAGCAGTGTCTGTTTGCTGTGGAAGCTGTATTGCAATGTTCTGAACATACTCAAATTCTAGAGAGGATCGCAGAGAACACCTAGAATGGTAGGGACTTTGCAAATTGACTCTGGCTCTAACAATTAATATCAAGAATTTATGAAGTGGGATGAATTTGGAGGACATTATGCTGAGTGAAATAAGTCAGTTGCAGAAGGACAAATATTGTATGAGCCCATTACTGTAAAAAATCAAGGTACATGAACTGTTGAATGTGAAATAAATTTTATACAGTCACTCTGTCCCCAAAACACAATTAAAAAAAAAAAGGAATTTATGAGGTGGAAGTTGGCATGCTGCTCTCTACAACCCCAACTCCTGGTGAGTTTTTTTGTGAAAGGTGAGACCTGTATGTACTCTAACATTGGATGGGTTGCTTAAATGCTTCTCCCCCAGTGTGTGGCATTGAATTGATTACACTTCATTCAACCACGTGCTGCACCTCACTATCTGCAATCCACCATGGCAAATTGTGATTTGTGTTAACAGCAGACAGCAACAAAGTTGTCTTCAAGTTGACTGTGGTACATGGTGACCCTGCGTGTGTCAGAGTAGAATTGTGTTCCATAGGGTTTTCTCTGGCTTTCTTTTCAGAAGTAGATTGCCAGGGGTTTTTCTGAATGGACTCCAAACATCAGCCTTTTGGTTAGCCATCAAGTTTGTTAACTGCTTGCACCACCTGCATCTTTGACTGAGATTACATTTCTTAATGTAATCCAGTGTGGAAGAAAGCCACATACTTAAATAATTCTAGTATAAGTTACCATTCTAATGTAGTTCAAAGCACTATCATAAAGAATTCTACACTGAGTATGGGATTCATTATAAATGGGTAGGGTATAAGGATGCATTTGAAATTTTACTCCTTTTTTTAAAATAGAAATATCATTTGACCTGCACATTAACAGTGTAATTTGTTCTGATAATATATGCTACAACTTCTTTTTTCCATCCTTTTCTCTGCACTTCCTTCTAGGGCTCCTGTATGCATTATGCACATGGCCCTTCTTAGCAGATCCTACTCTATGGGTTTGGTACCCTTAAGTGTGGGTGCCTGAAACAGAGGAGTCTAAGGCCTTTCTTAGTCCATTTAGCTTCCCAATACCAGCAATGCCTCCTTTGGGTGCATTTGTACTGGAAATAGGAGTGGTACCTCCTTACTGTTATTATGAAAAAGGGCAACAAACATGCTCACAGTGGTGGAGCTATTCCCTGCTTCTTCTCCTCAATAAACACATAGCCCAGGCTGATTGTAGCATAAAGCTTGACCCTGACCCCCTCCAGAAATTAGGGAGAATGGCATTTTACATAACAAATTTTAATTAGTTGTGGCTAATGGAGAAGACTTGCTGTGAATTGCCTGAATCCAGACATGATTTACAAACAAATCTTAGTTCATGGTATTTGTATCAACTTTAATTTAAGCTGCTGATTAACTGTATGTATTTATAAATGAAGAAAAGCCAATTATTTCAATTACCCAGCCTCAGGAACTCTGCAGGCATTATTTAAAACCACAGTGCAGCTATGGCAATCATAGCAGAAACAACTCTTTGTATATTGCAGTATTTATTTGTGTTGAGATTTATTTTTATGAAGTTTCTTAAAACCACTTTGTAGATACATTCTCACTAATGTTTTTGTGATAGGTATGTGTGTGTGAAATCTTTCAAGTAGGTTTTTTTTTTTTTTTTTAAATCCCATTATCATATTTGAAAGTGCAATTCAGAAATCAATCCATCAGGTTTTGAGTTTGAGGGGATCTCTTTTTCCTTTGAAGATTTCTTTACTTCCCCTTCCCTTCCTTCCCTTCCTTCCATTCTCCTCCCCTCCCCTCCCATTCTCCTTCCCTCCCTCTTTTTTCCCCTTCTCCTCTTCTCTCTTTCATCCATCCTTCTATCCCCCCTTCCTTCCTTTTTTTTAAAAAATATTTGTTGATAATAAAAATGATCACGAATATTGAAGGATTAGATTTCAAAAGTTAATGAGTGATGGAGTCATCCCTTGTTTCTTAGAGAGACCCACCTTTTATAAATCAAAAGGATGCATCATTTTGAAAAGAAATTAATTCATTATTTAGGATTTTTTTTTCCTCTTTGTGTATGTGTGTGTGTGTAACTTATTGTTAGAAGCCATTGAGTCAGCTCCAACTCATAATGACCCTGTGTACAACAGAATGAAACACTGCCTGATCCTGCCCCATCCTCACAATTATGGCTATGCTTGAACCATTTGTCCCAGTCACTGTGCCAGTCCATCTTGTTAAGGGTCTTCCTCTTTTTCACTGACACTCTACTTTACCAAGCCTGATATCCTTCTCCAGGGACTGGTCCCTTCTGATAACATGACCAAAATACATGAGATGAAGACATCATGTGTGACTTGAATTATTGAAATATGAAACTAGGGAATAAAAAAGGAAAAGTTTACCTCCTAGGGTAACACTTGTGGGAATGACTAAATGTTGAGTTAAAAAACAAAAACAAAACTTTATTCCAGTGTTCCTGTTGGTTCCTTTCAGCATCACTTTGGAAGCTTGCTAAATGAACAGCCTGTATAAGGTGCTAAACCTTGCTGACCTCTGTGTACATCTGGTAGTGGACCCAGTGTTCCGAAATTATGTTGACTTCTTTCTCTTTGTTTTCTATCATTGGAATGTAACCAAAATTGCTTTGATTTACCCTTTCTGGACTTCAAGTCTTTGCTGTAAGGACATGAAATTCATCCTGAGAGTTCTAGGAGCCCTTGCTATTTGACATATCCCAAGTCTAATGATGGCATCCTTTCCTCACCCCCAGACATATAGGTGGAAGAAGAGGTTGGAGAATGGAAGGAGATTTTTCTAGTCTGCCATGTATGGAAATACACATGCAGCCATTTCTAATACTTCCATTGTCAGGCAACCCAGTTGTGAGCATGTGTGGCAGACATGCTGAAACTAAAGACATCCTTGGATTTCCAGTCTGGGAATGTTGACATAAGACACATAAATGAACAACGTAAATGAGCACCTTCTGATTGCTTGTTCATAGGAGTCCTTATCATGTCTTCCTTGTGGGATTTTATCTGAAAATAAGTAGAAAAATGCTCAGGCTGGTCATGCATAATCTCATTTTGTTTATGCAGAGTCATGGCACAGCACACTGGTAAGACTTGTAGATATTCATTCGTTCAGACATGAAGAATTAAGAGAGGGTAAAGTTAGTCCAAAACAAATCTGTCTAGGAAGAAGTACAGCTAGAAAGAATGCTTCTTAGAAGTGAGAATTGTCAGCCTTCAGCTTACATGCTTTGGTCATATTGTCAGAAGGGACCAGACCCTGGAGAAGGATATCATGCTTGGTAAAGTAAAAGGTTAACACAAAAGGGAAAGACCCTTAGTGCAATGGATTGACACAGTGGCTGCAGCAATAAGTTTGAGTATAGCAAGTGTTGTGAGGATGGTGCAGGACTGGGCAATGTTTCATTTTGTTGTACATAGGGTCGCTATGAGTTGGAGCTGACTCAATGTCACCTAATAACAACAACAAAGTTAGTCTAATAGTTAAAGTCCAAATCTTCAGACTTCAGGTATTTACCTTTAATGAATTGTCTTGGAAGGAAGACTTGATCAAAGTCTTGTCCTAGGCAGAGGTCCCTTGTAGCTGGTATTCAAGGTTGGTGGCAGCAGGTGGAGTAGAGGCTGAGCCTCTGGCAGAATCTCAGTCATCTGAGAGGGTCAGAGACTTTGTGGACAGACAGTCATCTGCCTTTACCTTGCTCTCATTGGAAGAGCAAAAGCCTAGAGTTTTAATGTGATGTAGTCCCTGTGGTCTTCAAAGATAAGAGTCCTATTGGGAGGTGGGCAGCTCACTTTGCATCAGGGTAACTCTGATGCCCTATAGGTTCATAATCAGGGTACACTTTCTGGGTTTCTTAATATAGATCAACTAAGGGCATGTCCCACGATATCACACAAAACAGCTGTCTACAACAGCTGGTAAGATTAGAAGTTGTTTATGCCAGTGATGTTTAGGTTTCTCAGTTTAGGTTGCTTACAGCTTAGCTTAAATGTTCAAGTTACTCCTTACATATTTCCACATATGTGATTTGAAATCACTACATCATAAGCATATATCATAATGTCCATGATAAAGCACATACATCAAGTTGTTCTAGACAATGTGGTTGTTAGGGAGAAGCATGTTTGTGTAACTGTCAGAAATAAAATGGAGTGATAACTTTTGCATATGCTTTTTTAATAAAAAAGAATTATTTATGGCATATTTTTTATACCTTGCTTATAAATATGTGAAAACAGTTTGGTTGTGCATAGAATAGATTGCAGTATTATCCACAGAAGTTAAATAAGGTGCAACATAAATGAAATTCATACAGCTTACCATATCTCATAGTAAGGAAGCTTGATGAAGACTATAACCCACTTTTGGATTTTGATGTGCCTATAGTGTGAGTCCACAGGAGTATGCAAATACTCATTTGATGTGGTTTATGTAACTAAGCCATTATTAGTCAGAGTTTCACAGACTTACCACATTTCTAACTGTGGAAAAGTATATATATACTCCTTCAAATTTTCATTAGTATATTACAGCAAAATCAAAGACTGGTTAAGTTTGTGTTCAAAGAAGACTATAATTGTATTTTGCAAAGACTATAATTGTATTTTGCAGATTATTTGCATTTGACAAGCAAAACTGTGACACTTTTGCCTGAATACATATAGTACAAAAAGAATCCTCTATTATATAAAAAAAAAATGTATTCTTAGGACTGCTTGAGTCTATAAAGTTCAAAATCTCAGAGACCAATTCCAACATCCACAGGTAAAAAAGAGGAAGGGGAAATGTGGATATCATTCCAGGTATGTTGAATCTAGGAACTCAGACAAAATCATTACTCTTCTTCTCCCTCTTTCCTTCCCTGCCTTTTCTTGACCTCCCTGCTTTTATCCTGCTGTCAGCCCTACATGACTCTTCAATTTCTTGGAGTTGACCTTGTTCCTTCTTGTCTCAGCTATGGTCTCTTTACAGGTTGTGTAAGATGGATTCTAGCAGTCTTAAGTGTATCTCATGCTTTCTACCTTGTTCAGAAAGGAAAAATTACATTTTCCAACTCCATCTATGTATCAAATATAACAGCAGAGAAGTGATTACCCTGGCTTAGGTAACAAACCCATCTTTTATTGACAAATACAAACTTAGAGGGGGTGATGCATATTTGATAATTTAAATATTTATTACATGCTCATGCCTGTACACAGGAACTGAAATGCTGTTGGTATTGATGACATATAGGAATATTTAATTTTCCATTAGGCTCTGTGATAGTCCATTTGCAGAACTATGAGGATGCAGTCTGTGAGGTTCATCAGTTGTATACATGTATACCAGCCTTACTGAAAGCTGTCAAGAAATTATATAAAATTGATTCTAGGTTGCCTTTGCTTAAGAATGATAACTTTTTTTTTTTTCTGTAGAATACTAATTTCTTAATGGTTCCATCTTAGTTAACCAGTGCTGCTTTAACAGAAATACCACAAATGGGTGGTTTTAGAGAACAGAATTCACTTTTAACAATTCAGGAAACTTGTTTTGTTAGGTGCTATAGAGTCTGTTTCAACTCATAGCGACCTCCTAGATGACAACGAGACACTGCCCGGTCCTGCACTATCCTTACAGTCATTCCTGTGCTGGAGCCCAGTGTCGCAGCCATGGTGTCATCCTATCTCATTGAAGGTCTTCCTCTGTTTTTGCTGACCATCTACTTTCCCAAGCATAATGTCCTCTAGCGAATGGTTCCTCCTGATAACATGTCCAAAGTAAAAGAAGCAGAAGTCTCAGTATCCTTGTTTCTAAGGAGCATTCCAGCTGTACTTCCTCCAAGGCAGATTTGTTCATTCTTCTAACAGTCCATGTTATATTCAGTATTCCTCGCCAACACCACATTCCAATGCATCAGTTTGTCTGAGGTCTTCCTTATTCCTGGTCCAGTTTTCACATGCATATGAGACTATTGAAAAGAATGTGGCTTACGTCAGGCACACCTTAATCTTCAAAGTGACATCTTTGCTTTTTCCACTTGTGGTCTGTTGCAGCAGATTTATTCAGTGCAATACGTCGTTTGATTCCTTGACTGCTACTTCTATGGGTGTTGATTGTGGATCCAAGTGAAATGAAATCCGTGACAACTTTACTCTGTACTCCATTTGTAATTATGTTGCTACTGATCCACTTGTGAGGATTTTTGTTTTCTTTACGTTGAGGTGTAACCCATACTGGAAGCTATGATCTTTGATCTTCTTCAGTAAGTGCTTCAAGTCTTTTTTCCTTTGAGCAAGAAAAGCTGTGTCATCTGCTTATCCCAGGTTGTTAATGAGTCTTTCTCCAATCACGCTGCCACATTCTTCTCCATACAGTCCAACTTCTTGGATTATTTGCTCAGCATGCAGATTCCATATGTACGGTAAAAGGATACAACCCCAATGCATACTGTTTTGGTTACCCAGTGCTGCTATAGCAGAAATTTCATAGGTGGTATTTATTAGATTTATTTATTTATAGATTTATTCTCTTACAATTTAGGAGGCTAGAAGTTCAAGTTAAAGTGCCAGCTCTAGGGGCTGGGTGAAAGCCTCTTGATCTTGGGCCCACTGGAGCTGGCTAACACACTGAAAGTCAACAAGTAGAATGGTGCTGTTTCAAGATTATCAAGGAACATGGCAGGCTGCTGAATGAAGAAATGGCTATATGCAGGATCCAAGCATGCCAAAAACTCAGAAACCTTTCTCAGAGCTGCTTCTAATACACTGGAAGCAGACCACATCCCTAAGGTAGCTACTCAGCTGCTCATAGCAGATTGTACCATGGAGTTGATTACCAGTCTCATCATGGGGAATAACTACATCCAGCTGCCCAGCTGCTAACCACCATGCCCAGCCAAGTTGACACACAACTTTAACTACCACACATACCTTTCCTGATTTTAAACCATTTAATATTGTCTTGTTCCATCCCAATGTCTGCTTCTTATCTATGTACAGGCTCTTCATGAGCACAATTAAGTGTTCTGGAATTCCTGTTCTTCACAATGCTATCTGTAATTTATGATCCGCACAGTCAAATGCCTTTGCATACTCAGTAAAACACAAGTAAACATCTTTTTGGTATTCTTTGGTTTCAGTGAAGAGCAATCAGACACCAGCCATGATATCCCTCATTCTATGCTGTTTTCTGAACCCGGCTTGAATTTCTGGCAGTTCTCTGCCAATGTACTGCTATAACTGCTTTTGAATTATTTTCATCATAATTTTACTTACGTGTTATATTAATAATATTGTTAATTTCCTTCACTGTTAGTTTGATTACTTTGTGCTTCTTTATTAGAAATACTACAGGTGGATGGCTTCAACAAACAGGAGTTTATTCTCTTACAGTTTTGGAGGCTAGAAGTCTGAGTTCAAAGTGCCAGGCTCTAAGGGCTGGGTGAAAGTCCTTTGACCTTGGACTTCAGCTCTGCCTTTTGCTCTGGGCCCATTGAAGCTACAGGTGTCTCTTCACTCAGGCAGCTGGCTACTGAGGCTAACAAGCCCAAGGTCAACAAATAAAAATTGCACAGCCCCAATAGTACCAAAAAACATAGCAGGCCACTACTTGAAGTCAAGAGACAGTCCCAAGATCTCCAGGAAACTTTCAGACTGCTACACTCAGGGTCCAAGCATGCCAAAAAGCTGCAGACCATTTCCAAGGCTTCCTTTTATATACTAGAAGCAGACCACATCCCCAAAGCAGATACTCAGATGCTTGCAGCAGATTCCACCATGGAATTAATTGCCAGTTTCATCCTGGGGAATAGCTACAACCAGCTGCCTAGCCACTCAAAACCAAGTTAACACATAACCTTAATTACCACAACTGTCAACTTAAAATTGCATATGAGCAATTGGTAATCTATTCCACTGTGGGCCTTTGTTCTTAATGATGGTATTGAACATCTCCATTATCTCCTTCCACAGATATGATCAATTTGATTCCTTCGTATTCCATCTGGTGAGGTCCATATCTATAGTCACCATTTATGTTGTTGAAAAAGTGGTATTTGCAATGGATAGGTCATTGGTCTTGCAAAATTCTATCATAGTATCTCAGGTGTCATTTCTTTCACCAAGACTGTATTTTCCAACTACTGATGCTTCTTTGTTTCCAGCCTTTGCATTCTAATTACCAGCAATTATCCATACATCTTGATTGCATGTTGGGTCATTTTCCTTCTGCAGAAGTTGGTAAAAATCTTCAGTTTCTTCATCTTTGTCTTTAGAGGGTGGTGCATACATTTTGAATAATAATTGTATTAACTGGTCTTCCCTGTATGTGTATTGATATTTTCCTATTACTGATAACATTGTGCTTCTTGAAATTTTCTTTTTGAAAATGATTGTGACACCATTCCTCTTCAATGTATCATTTCTGGAGCAGTCAACCGAGTTGTTATCCTATTCAAAATGACCTATGCAGTCCATTTCAGCTCACTCCAAACCAAAACCAAACTCACTGTCATTGAGTCAATTCCAACTTATAGCGACCCCCTTTGGGTTTCTCAGGTGGTAGATCTTTACAGAAGTTGATTGCTCTATCTACTTTCTATGGAGCAGCTGGTGGGTTTCAACTGGCAACCTTCTGATTAGCGGTCCAATGCCTTAAATACCACTCTACTAGAACTCTTCAGTGCCTAGGATATCAATCTTTATGTGTTCCATTTCATTTTTGACAACTTCCAATTTTCCTGGATTCATACCTCATGCATTCCATGTTCTGACTATTAATGAATGTTTGCTGTTGTTTCTTCCCATTTTGACTAATGTCCCATCAGCATGCAAAGATCCTGAAAGCTTTATTCCATCCATGTCATTAAGGTTGACTATACATTGAGGAGACAGCTCTTCCCCATCACATTTTGAGTGGCTTCCAACCTGAAGGGCTAATCTTCCAGCATGATATCTATCACACAGTGTTTCAATTCTATTGACAAGATTTTCAGTGACTAATTGTTTTTACAGAAGTGAACCTGGCTATGTCCTTCTTCCTAGTCTGTCTTAGTCTGGAAGCTCTGCAGAAACCTTTCCACCATGGGCAACCCTGCTTGTGTATGAAATACCAGTGGGATCGCTTCCTGTATCACAGCAAAATGCAAACCATGACAGTACAACAAACTGACAGACAAGTGGTGGTTAGGAACTTGATGTCCAAACTCAAGGCATGACTATAGGGGAGAAGTCCTTCCTTGCATATTTCAGCTTCTAGTAGCTACACACAATCTTTGGTATTCCTTGGTTTGTAGCTCTATCTGTTGTCTGTCTTCCTCTTCTCCCCATATGTGTATCTGTGTCATTATTTATACTGAGAAATGATTAGGTGTAGAATCTACTCTATACTCATATGGCTTCATATCAAAAGAAAGCCCCTATTCCTAAACAGTGTTGTATTTATGTATTTACACATATGGAAGTTAGGGTTTCAACATATTTTGGGGGAACATAATATAGTCCCTAAAACCATCAAAAAATAGCAGTACAGGTAATTTGTTTAGTATTTTTATTGCTGTTGATGTTTTTGTGGTAATAGTGGTATAGGTAACACCAATGTGGGGAAAAAAATACATAAGGTGTATGTTTCAGAATTCTGCTCAATTTTTACTTGTTAATTCAACAAATATTTGTTGAACACCTATCATAGGTCTTGGATACAGCAATGACCAAAACAAATACAGCCTTTATGCAAATGTTACCTTCTCATAGTGATCTTCTTTGCTTACAACAGTTAAAACTATAACCCTTCTACTCCGTTTTTATCCCACCATTTCCTATCCCCTTTTTCTACTTTTTTGTCTGTTGTAGCACTTCCTGCCACCCAATTGTATTTTACTTCTTTTTATCTGTCTCCTGTGATTAGAATTTAAACGCCCTTGTTGTTACTGTTGTTAGGTTTTGTCGAGTCAGCTCCAATTCATAGCTACCCTGTGTACACAGAACAAAACCCTGCCTGGTTCTGCACCATCCTCACAGTCCTTGCTATGCTTGAGCCCCTTGTTGCAGCCACTGTGTCAGTCCATCTCATTGAAGGGCCCTTAGGTCAAGAATTTTGATTTATTTTATCATTAATTATATTGCCAATGCCTAGGACTGTGTAGGGCACAAAGGACCACCTCAGTAAATACTTGTTGAATGAATGAATGAAAGCTCCCCCTGTTGCCTACATGTAGAGCTATGTATGCTAATATAGAAGCTGAAGTCTTTCTAAGAAACAAGAACAAAGCAGCATCTATCCACAGAGGGTGATGGTGGAGGTGCCACTTCGGAGTAAATGTTCAGAGAGATTTTGCAGATGAGGTGACAACTGAACTTGAATGAAATAAGGGCACAAGCCAGACCCAAATCTAAGGGAGTTTTCACAGCAGAGGAAACAGATGCAAAGAGCTCTGATTGTGCTTGACCATAGTCAAAGAGTAGCAAAATAGCTAGTGAGGCTAGTGTCCTTCTGGTGAGGGTGGCAGTAAGAGGAAAGAGGGAGGGGGTTGGCTGGGGTGGGGGCAAGGCAGATCAGGGATGATATGATTAAGACGGGATTTTATTCTGAGTGAGATAAGAAGTGAGTAGAGGATTTTTGAGCTGAAAGTGACATCATCTGACTTATGGTTTCAAAAGATCACTTGGGTTCTTATTTGTCAGTCAATAGTGGAAGAAAGAAGAGCAATGAGAGGCCACTGTAAGAGCCCAGGTGGGAGATGAAGACTTTGGATTAGGTGACAGTAGAATAGGTGGTAAAAATTAATTCTTGGTATGTTTCCAAGGTTGAGTCAAAGTAATTTGCTGTTGGGCTAGATGTGAAGTGATAAGAGAGTAGAAGATGACTTGAAGGATTAATTTGACCTTTTTTGTTTGAATTGATTAAATTCTCCAAAGGCTGGTAACCTAAACCAATGTATTTTGTCAGTTGTCATGTACTCATACTTAAAAAAAAAAAAATATCTTTGAGAAAGTTATACATTGTTATATTTGAAATATGAGAGACATAGTTAAAATGATGACAAAATCTCAGTCTTTTTTTAAATTTTTTTTCACTGAATATGTTTACTATTGCCACACGCACAAGGAAGCCAGAGGTCTCTGCATCACATTGAGCACTGACAAATCACAAGTCACTCCATCTTTACACAGTTCAAAACAAAGACTACCTAATACACATACGGTTATAAGGAAAACATTTGACCTAACTAACATCAGAGGGGAGGTAGTGTCATAGAGAAGAGGGGATATATTTTCAGGATTGTGACCTCAAAAGGTTACTACTGGATGCATGCCACATGTGTGGCTGAGATGAATCAGCATTAACCACTTTTTATCAGTTTAGCCTAGTTTTTAACTTCTGCTATTATTGTTCTAATGCATAGTGACAACAGAATGAAACGTTGCACAGTCCTGCACCAGCAACACAATCACTGTTATGCTTGAGATGATTGTGACAGCCACTGTGCCAATCCATCTCATTAAGAATCTTTCCCCTTATTTCTCTGACACTTCACCAAGCATGATATCCTTCTCCAGGGACTGGTAACATGTGACAACATGACCAAAGTTTGGTCATTCTCAACTCTAAAGAGCATTTCAGCTATACATCATCCAAGACAGGTTTGTTCTTCTGGCAGCCCAGAATATTTTTAATTTGCTTCGGCAACACTACAATTCCAATGTATTAATTCTTGTTCACTCTTCCTCATTCATTGTCGAGCTTTTACATGTTATGAGGTTACTAAAAAATACCATGGCTTAGATGAGGTGTACCTGATTCTTCACAGTGACGTCTTTCCTCTTTAACACTTTAAAGAAGTCATTTACAGCAGATTTAACGAGTTCAATACATTATTTGATCTCCTAGCTGGTACTTCCGTGGGCACGGACTGTAGATCCAATTAAAATGAAATCCCTGACAAATGCAATCTTTTCTGAATCTATCATGATGGTGCTTATTAGTCCAGGTGTGATAATTTCTGTTGTGTGTCATCTGCATGCTGCAGGTTATTAATGAATGAGTCATCCTTCATTCCTGATGCCATGTTCTTCATATAGTCCATCTTCTAGGATAATGTGCCAAGCATGAATTGAATAAGCAGGGTGAAAGGGCATGACTCTAACAAACACCATTACTGATTTTAAGCCACATAGCATCCCACTGGTCTATTCAAATGATTGTCGTTTAGTCTATGGTTTCTCATTAGGACAATTAAGTGTTATGGGATTCCTATTATTCACAAACCAAAAACCACACCAAACTCAAGTTGATTCTGACTCACAACAATATGCTTTGGGTTTCCAAAGTGATAAATATTTGCAAAAGTAAGATTGCCACATCTTCTTATGGGGAGCTGCTGGAGGGTTTCAGCCACCAACATTCTGGTTAGTAGTCAAATGCCTTAGGCACTACACCACCAGAGCTCCTGAGTTTTTCATAAACTCACCCATAATTTGTTATGATACATACAGTAAAGTGTCTCTGGATAGATATTAAAACACAGGTATTTCTGGTATTCTTCAGTTTCAGGCAACAGCCATCTGACATCAATAATGATATCCTCCAATCCACATCCTTTACAGAATCCAACATGAATTTCTGGCAGTTCCCTGACTACATACTATTGCAACACTTTTTATCTTCAGCAAAATTGTACTTGCATGTGATATTAATGATATTGTTCAATAGTTTCTGCATTCTATTTGAACAGCTTTCTTCGAAATGGGTACAAACATGGATCTCTTCCAGCTAATTGGCCAGGTAGCTGTATTCCAGATTTCTTGGCATAAACAAGCGAATGCTTCAGCACTGTCTCTGTTTCTTGAACATTCCATTGGGTATTCTGGTAATTCCTAGAGCCATTTCTTGCCAGTGCCTCAGTGCAGCCTTGACTTCTTATTTCAGTTCAATACCTTTGGTTCTTGATCATATACTACTTCCTGAAATGGCGGAATGTCAATGAATTCTTTTTAGAGCAGTGACACTGAGTGTTCCTTGATTCTTCTCTTGATGTTTCTTGCATCATTTAATATCTTCCCCATGTTGTTGTTGTGTGCCGTCGAGTCAGACCCAACTCATAGTGACCCCTCCTTGGGTTTCTGAGGCAGTATCACTATGGAAGTAGATTGCCCAACCTTGCTTCCAAGGGGTGGCTGGTGGGTTTGAACTGCCAACCTTCTGGTGAGCAGTAAAATGCCTTAGGCACTATGCTACCAGAGCTCCCCTATCTTCCCTATAGAATCCTTTAATATTACAACTCAAGGCTTGAAGTTGTTCTTCAGTTCCTTCAGCTAGAGAAATGCAAAGCATGTTCTTCCCTTCTCATTTTCTAACTACAGGTATGTGTACTTTACTTTGTCTTCTCGAGCTGCCCATTGAAATTATCTGTTCAGCATAGCTTTGGCTACGTTCTGATATACTCAAAGTTTCAGAGTCCCTTCTGACTACTTTCTCCTTGTTGTTATGTTGCTAGGTGCCATCGAGTCATCTCTGACTTATAGCGACCCTATATACAGCTGAATGAAACACTGCCCAGTCCTGTGCCAGCCTCACAATCCTTGCTGTACCCGAGCCCATGGTTGCAGTCACTGTGTCAATCCATCTTGTTGAGGACCTTCCCCTTTTTCATTGACCCTCCATTTTACCAAGCATGGTATCTTCTCCAGGGAATGGTCCTTTCTGACAACATTACCAAAGTAGGTGAGATGAAGTCTGGGTATTCTCACTTCCAAGGAGCATTCTGGCTGCACATCTTCCAGAATTTGTTAATTCTTTTAGCAGTCCATGGTACTTACAGCATTCTTTGCCAACACCACAACTCAAAAGCATTGACTCTTCTTCAGTCTTCCTTATTCATTGTCTATCTCTCACATGCATATGAGGTGATTGAAAAAACCATGGCTTGTGTCAGGGGTACCTTAATCTTAAAGGAGATTTGCTCTTCAGCATATGAAAGAGGTCCTTCACAGCTGATTTGCTCAATGCTATACATCATTTGATATCTTGACTGCTGCTTCCATTGATGTTGGTGTTCATTGTAGAACCAAGTAACATGAAGTCTTTGGCAATTTCAATGTTTTCTCCATTAATCATGTTGCTGCTTATAGGTCCAGTTGTGAGAATTTTTGTTTTCTTTATGTTGAGATGTATTCTACACTGTAGACTATATTCTTCAATCTTCATCAGCAAGTGCTTCAAGTCATCCTCATTTTCAGCAAGGAAAGTTGTGTCATTAACATATTGCAGGTTTTTAATGTCTTCCTCCAATCCTGATGCAACATTCTTCTTCATATAGCCCAGTTTCTCAGATTATCTGCTCAGC
>NW_006922212.1:374114-390757 GCF_000298275.1 Orycteropus afer afer
CCAAGGTCATATTTTGGCTCTCATGGACTTGTTTTAATTGTCTTCAACTTCAAGTTGAACTTTTGTCTGAGCAGTGGATGGTCTGTTCCACAATCAGCCCCTGGCCTTGTTTTGGCTGAAGACATTGAGCTTTTCATTGCCTCTTGCCACAGATGTAGTCAATCTGATTCCTGTGTGCTCCATCTGGTGAAGTCCACGTGTATAGTCATCATTTATGTTGTTGAGAAAAGGTATTTTCAATGAATAAGTTGTTATCCTTGCAAAATTCTACCATGTGATCTCCAGCATTATTTTTATCACCAAGGCCAATCTTTCCAACTACTGGTGATTCTTCTTTGTTTCTAACTTTTGCATTTCAATCACCAGTGCTAATCAGCACATCTTGATTGCATGTTCATTCAATTTCAGACTGCAGAAATTAGTAAGCATCTTCAACTTCCTCATCTTTGACTTTGGTGGTTGGTGAGTAAATTTGAATAACAGTAGTTTTAATTGGTGTTCCTTGTAGGCATATGAATATTATCCTATCACTGACAGCATTTTACTTAAGGATAGATCTTGAAACATTCTTTGTGACAATTAATGTTATGCCATTCATCTTCATCTTGTCATTCCCAGCATAGTAGATCATATGGTTGTCTGATTCAAAATGTCCAAAAACAGTCCATTTTAGCTCAGTAATGCCTAAGATATCAATCTTTATGCATTCCATTTCATTTTTGACAACTTCCAATTTTCCTAGATTCATACTTTGTTCATTGCATGTTCTGATTATTAATGGATGTTTGCATCTGTTTCCTATCATTTTGAGTGTGCCACATCAGCAAATGGAGGTCCTATAACTCTACTTTATCCATATCATTAAAGTTAGTTCTACTCTGATGAGTCAGCTTTCTCCAAGTGGTATTTTGAGTGCCTTCTGACCTGAGGGGCTGATCATCAGGCACTGTATCGGGCAGTGATCATCAGGGCTATTCATAAAGTTGTCCAGTAATATATCAGGCAGTGTTTCACTGCTATTGATAATGTTTTCACTGGCCAATTTTTTGAGAAGTCGATGGCCTCTTATTTCTGAGTCTTTCTAAGTCTGGAAGCTGCACTGAAACCCATCGACCATGGGCAACTCTGCTGGCATTTGAAACACCAGTGGCACAGCCTCTAGCTTCACAGCAACGTGCAAGCTGCCACAGTACAACAAACAGACAGACAAGTTTGTCTCCATTACCTGTACTAAAACCACTCTGCCCATTTCCTGGCCTTCTCCCTACCTGTTCTGACCATCTGCCCTGGCTCCCACTTCCTTCTGCCTGGGGGTGGGGGCTCTATCTCCCTGCCTTACTTATATCCAGCCATCTGCCCTGCCTTCCCGCTTCCTCCTACCTGGATGTGGGAGCTTACGTGTATCTCCCCACCTTACGTGTATCTGGCCATCTTCCCTGGGTTCTTATATTTCCTTTTTCAAGAAGAGGGTCTACCATTACATAGTATCACAAGAAACACAAGGAGGTCTCAAAAGGGTTGGAGTTTTAAAATTAAGTGTTACATTTTAGAGTTTGGGGCTTGGTGTTAGGCTACAATTTAGGGCTAAGGATTTAGCATTTAGTGTTAGGATTCTGGTTGAGTTTATACTTAGGGTGAAAATAGGGGTAGGAGTAAGAGTAGGGGTTAGAGTTACATTTTAGGATTTAGTGCTGTAGTTAAGTTTAGGTCTGAGGATTATAGCTATGATTTGGTGTTAGGAGCTGGGGCATTGGAGTGTTTAGGTTTGGGCTTAGAAGTTAAAGGCTTAGGGCCCAGGCTTTGGGGACACAGTTAGCCTTAAGTGATTTAACTTTAAGATTATCGTCAGTTCTGAAATTGGGTTAGGGCTAGCCTCCCACCTATTGAGATGTAAGACCAGGCCCATGGATATCTGCCTATCTAGGCTTGCCCCTAAGCATGCACCCTGTCCCCTCCTAGATGGCTTTGACCCGGTCCACATGGTGATGGGGCTATAGTCAGGCACCTCACATCTATCACCCAGGACTGCAGATGCAAAGAATCTAGAAACCTGAAAACACTCACCACAGCCTTACTTTCTCCAAGGTTAAATAGTCAGTCTTTAATGTACAGCTAACTTCTGCCCTTATTTTGATCGTCCTGAATAGATTTTTCTGCACTGGAATGCATAGTTGTCATTTGTATCAATGAGAGTTGTGGAGTGAGGTGACAGTTTACTGGATGGGAGTAACAGAATTTTAGGAGTAAGAGATAGAATACTCAGAATACTAGATCAGATAGAATACTAGATCAGGCTACTGTAGTTACAAACCAATCAGTGCTAAAATAAAGCAAAATAAAAGAATGGTTGCTTATAAATTGTGACACTAACAAATTCCCAGAGCCATATATATGCTTAGGAGCTCTGGTGGTGTAATGCCTAAGGCATTTGACAGCTAACCAGAAGGCTGGCATTTCAAACCCATCAGCTACTCCTTGAAAGGAGGGTTGAGCAATCTACTTCCTTAGTGATACTGCCTTGGAAACCCAAGGAGAGGTCTCTATGAGTTGGATTCAACTCGACAGCAATGGGTTTGTTATATATATATGTCTATGTATTTTCATTCAGTATGTGTGGTAGGGATATCATTGATGATGTTAGATGGGTCTTAGCTGAAAATAAACAACACCAGAAAGATGTTTACCTATGTTTTATTAGCATTCACTGGTGTGGATCATATCACATTATGGATAACATTGCAAAGAGTAGTAATTCAAGAACAATTAATTGTACTCATGAGGGCACTGTATGTAGACCAGGATGTTGTTGTTCAAATAGAGCAAGGGAATACTGCAGGTTCAAAATTATAAAGGGTGTGTCAGAGTTGTCTCCTTTCACCATACTTATTCAGTCTGTATCCTTAGCAAATAATTCAAGAAGCTGGACTATATGAAGAAGAACATGACATCAGCATTGGAGAAAGACTCATCAACAACCTGAGATATGCAGATGGCACAACCTTGCTTGCTGAAAGTGAAGAGGACCTGAAGAACTTACTGATGAAAATCAAAGACTACAGTCTGCAGTGTGGATTACACCTCAATATAAAGAAAACAAAACTACTCACAACTGGACCAATATGTAATATAATGATAAATGGAGAAAAGATTCATGTTGTCAAAGATTTCATTTTGCTTGGATCCACAGTCAACACTCATGGAAGCTGCAGCCAATAAATCAGACATTGTATTGTATTGGGTAAATCTGTTACAAAAGACCTCTTTAAAGTATGGAAGAACTGGACCACCACTGGACCAACAAGCAGCATTATGACAAATGGAGAAAAGATTGAGGTTGTCAAAGAATTCGCGTTGCTTGGTTCTACAACTGAGGCCAATAGAAGAAGCAGTCAGGACATTACATGACGTGTAGCACTGGGCAGGTTGGCTGCGAAGGAATTCTTTCAAGTGCTGAAGAGCAAGGATGTCTCCTTGAGGACTAAGGTGCACCTGACACAAGCCATGATATTTCCAGTTGCCTCATATGCATGTGAGAGCTGGACAATGAATAAGGAATGCCAAAGAAGAGTTGATACTTTTGAGTTGTGGTGCTGGAGAAGAGTGCTGAAGGTACCATGAACTGCCAAAAGAACTAAGAGATCTGTCCTGGAAGAAGTGCAGCCGAGATGCTCCTTGGAAGCGAGGATGGCCAGACTTCGTCTCACCTACTTTGGTCATGTTGTCAGAGGGGGCCATTCCTTGGAGAAGGATGTCATGCTTGGTAAGGTGGAAGGTCGACGAAGGAGGGGAAGGCTTTCAACAAGATGGATTGACATGGTGACTGCGACAATGGGCTCAAGTATAGCAAGGATCATGGAGCTGGCGCGGGATCGGGTGGTATTTTGTTCTGCTGTGCATGGGGTCGCTTTGAATTGGAAACTACTTGATGGCACCTATCAACAACAAAGTATGGAAGAGCAAAAATATCACTTTGAAGAATAAGGTGTTCCTAACCCCCCCCCCCAAAAAAAAGAATACCTCACTGCTCTCAAGTCAATTCAGATTCATAGTGACCCCTATTGGGTTACCAAGGCTGTAAATCTTTTTGGAAGCAGACTGCCTCATCTTTCTTGCATGGCGTGGCTTCTGGTTCAAAACACCAACCTTTGGATTAGCAGCCAAATGCCTTAACCACTACATCATTAGAGTTCCTTGTACCTACCTCAAGCCATGGTATTTTCCATCACCTCATATGTGTGTGAAAGCTGGACAATGAATAAGGAAGGCCAAAGAAGAGTTGATGCCTTTGAATTGTGGTGTTTGTGAAGAATACTGAAAACACCATGGACTGCCAGAAGAAGAAACAAATTTGTCCTGGAAGAAGTGCAGCCAGAATGTTCCTTAGAAGTGAGAATGGCCAGTTGTCTTCTCACCTACTTGGCATGTGGAAGGGACCAGTCCCTGGGGAAGGATAAAATGCTTGGTAAAGTGGAGGGTCAGAGAAAAAGGGGAGAGCCCTCAACGGGATGGATTGACACAGTAACTGCAATGGTGGGCTCAGCATAGACGTATTGTGAGGATGGCACAGGACCAGGCAGTGTTCAGTTCTATTGTACACAGGGTCACTATGAGTCAGAATTAACTTGACAGCACTTAACAACAACAGCATGTGTGGTAGGAGCTCTAGTGGCATGTTGTTGTTGTTAGGTGCCGTCGAGTCATGTCCGACTCATAGTGACCCCATGCACAGCAGAACAAAACACTGCCCGATCCTGTGCCAGCTCCACGATCCTTGCTGTACTTGAGCCCATTGTCACAGCCACTATGTCAATCCATCTCGTTGAAGGCCTTCCCCTCTTTCATCGACCCTCCACCCTACCAAGCATGACATCCTTCTCCAGGGAGTAGTCCCTTCTAGTGGTATAGTGGTTAAAATATTTAGCTGCTTACCAAAAAAAGATTGGTGGTTTGAACCCACCAGTTGCTCCATGGGAAAAAGATGAGGCAGTCAGCCTGCATAAAGATTTATAGCCTTGGAAACCCTATGGGGCAGTTCTGCTCTGTCCTGATGGGGTCACTATGAGTTGGAATTGACTTAATGGCAGTGAGTTTGGTTTTTGGTTTGGTTTAAGTGTATGATTGTAATTGTACATGTAGATATCTACATTGAAATCTAAATTGTAAACTTCCTTTAAGAACAAAAGATTGTATCTGATTTTATTTATTTATTTTGATTCTCATTAGGAATCTGAGATTATACTTAGTAAACCAATTATTTTAAATGTGGCGGGGGGATCTTGGCAGAATTTAAATTTTCTTGTGTAAGTTTCAAACTCTTCTTTAAGTGTGTGTAGGTGAGATAATGTAATTACACTCTTTTAGCAAGAATAGTTACAAAAAATAGTTCAGTAACAGTGAAAATTATAGTTCTCTCCATTTTGAATCATTTTACACCCGTCTAAATACTTGATAAAGCTATCGCTAGATCTTAAATACAGTAATTTTCATTTTGATGTTTGTTACAACACCCTTCTGAATGAATTTCTCAAACTCTCTCTGGATGCAAATTGAAAGCTGTTCTCATTAGTGACAGAAGTAAAACTCTTGAGATGGTCCCTATGTGAATGAGAGCACTATTCTTGTAGGTGGTTAGTCCAACAATGTGTTAAAATCAAATTAAATGTGGAAAAATGCAGACCAGTGGTGAAGGTGAGTCAAATGTCTGTTCTCTTGACCATTCTCCCTACTTACACACACACACACACACACACACACAAGTACACACATGCAGACACATTTCTTATTCTGGGATCAGTGGTGATATCCCAGAAAATTATTTATTTACACTTGTCTGGAACTTGTGACTCGCAAATACTCTTCTTGGTATTATGCCCCATGTCTGGTTTCCTTTACTGTGAACAGTGATTTCTAGCCTATTCTTTCATCTGATCTTGCTTTGAGAGTTTTCTGTAAGAAACTGAATAATTCCATGCCTATCTTTTTTCCTCAGAACCTGGTGGTGGTGTGTTTAAGGCATTTGGCTGTGCACCAAACGGTTGGTGGTTTGAACCAATCAGCCACTCCTCAGAAGAAAGATGAAGCAGTCTGCTTCCATAAAAATGTACTGTCTTGGAAACCCTAAGGAGCAGTTCTACTCTGTCCTATAGGAATCAACTTGATGGCAGTGGGTTTAGTTCAGTTATCTGTTCTCCTCTATTGGTATATAGCTTATTTGTATAGCATAATGTTTGTCTCTATAAATTTTCAGTATTTTTCAAATTTCAGTCCTAATAACTATAAGCAACTGATGCCTAAGAAGAGGTTAGACTATTCTGATTCAATTATTAGCTGCAATAATTTTGACAAATTTGTTTTCCTAAAACTATCATCAATAGGATTTTCCAATTACTATTATAAGATATATAGGGTCACTATGGGGTCACTATGGGAGCTCTGGTAGCACAGTGCCTAAAGCACTTGGCTGCTATCCAGAAGGCTGGCAGTTCAAACCCACCAGCCACTCGACTCGATGGCACATAACAACAACAACAACATGGGGTCACTATGAGTCTAATTGACTCTATGGCAGTGGTTTTATTATGATTATTATTACAAGAAGAAAATTGTTTGATTCTGATATGTAAGGAAAATTTTCAAGTTGCATTGAAAACTTGCTTAAAACAAATGTTAATAGCAAAAGTGTACACAATTAGTAGCTAACTTTCTTTACTGGGTCACTTGACTATCTATACTCATTGCTGTCTAGTCAATTCTGAGTCATAGTGACCCTATAGGACAGAGTAGAATTGCCCTATAGCATTTCCTAGGCTGTAAATCTTTATGGAGCAGGCTGCTACGTCTTTCTTCTGCAGATTGGCTGGTGGGTTCGAACTGCCAACCTTTTGGTTAGCAGCCAAGTGGTTAACCACTGTGCCATCAGGGCTCCATTACTTGACTAAATGATTCTGAAAGTGCCAGTGTGCTTCAAACGTGATGTTTAAACTATTACAGCGAGCTCTTTAAGTTGAGTCCTTCACTGCATAATCATCATTTCTTATCAAATTCCATGGAGAGTTAGGGAATGAAAGAAGGCAGAAACTGGGCCACTAGAGTTTTAAGTTAAATTCCATTTCTGAAAAGTCTGAAGCACTTTCTTCTTTTCCCAAGTGCTAGTAATCAGTCCAGAAAATGAAGAGAAGTGTTGCTGAGAATTATCAAGGAATTAAACTTTTTCCGCTCCATTTCTCCTTTGTTCTTTCTTTATACTCCATATACCCAGTTATAAAAAGAAAACCATCAAAACTTGATGTTAACTCACAGAACTGTAAAGACAACCTCTTAAAATACTACGTGTTCTTTGAGAACCCCAAAGAAATTGAAACCCACTATGGAAATTCTCATCAAACTTACTTCTTCTAACTGGTTCGTAATTATTCTAGCATCCCTACATATGGAAAAACGAATCATGCCGGAGCTGCAGATATTCACTGGTCAGGAACCAGGCAAGCTTTGTAAATGAGTGAACTTCTTTTGGTTGTAACAGCATGGTAATAAATGGCCCACCTCAGTGATGCAGAAACAAGAGTGGGCACAACTATAGCAAACTGGACAAGTTCTGTCCTTTCCTATAGGGACAGCCATTCCTCAGCTTTTCAGCTCATTGTGCCTCCATGGGAATGCAGACCTAGTATTGCACATTCTGAGTTTTTCCTTAAGTCACAATCTCACTTTAATAGGAATCCACCTGGATTTTCAATGTCGGCAACTAATTTGAATTTTAAAAGATTGGGCCATGGAGAGCAGCAGTGATTTGGTGGTAGAATTACTGCCTGTGCAGGGGATTCAGGTTTGATTCCTGGCTAGTGTGCCACCGGAAGCATCGCCACCCGTGGTCTGTCAGTGAAGGCTTGCGTTTTTCTGTGATGTTCAACAATTTTCAGTGGAGCTTCCAGGCTAAGATGTATTAGGAAGAAAGTGCTTCCCTTCGACATCTGAATAATCAGCCGATGAAAAGCCTATGGATCATGATGGTCCAGGCTATACATGCTCAGGGGGATGGTGCTAGACTGGGCAGTGTTTGGTTTCATTGTGTGTGGGGTTCACCATGAATCAGGGGCCAACTCCACAGCAGCTGACAATAACAATAACATATTTGGGCTATGAAAACTCATTAATGTTTGAAGGGAAAAGCTACACAACCCAACTAGTGTTTTTATGGTGACTCTGGTAACAGTGTAGAAGGTGAAGGGAAGAGGTGCAAGGCTGGAGGCAGAAGGGTACTTGAGGACCAGTTGACCAGATGCAAGATAATGGTGGCCCATACTGGAACAATACAAAGAGCTCTGCAGAAAGAATGAATGGCTGGGCTAGAAACCTGGAGGGTATAGAACTGGTGAGATGCAGAAACAAAATGTATATGGATGGAGCCTCAGGAAGATCAGAGTTTCAAGTTTTTCTGAGGTCTCAGGAAAAAGAAACTGCTGAGGCTCAGGTGGGATGTGCATATTTTTAACAGTAATCTGAAATCCAATTATCTGTCTTCCGCAAGTGCAGACACCACTCCTGTGCACACAGAATAATTAAACCATGTATGGGCTCAGTTTTGATTTTTCAGTCAGAGGATGCGCTGATACCATTGCTACATTTGCTTGAAAGGTCACAGCTTTGGTGGTTTAGATGCTGGAAAGCAAAGATGAAAATAGAACACCAGAGTGTTTTTGTAAGACAGATGGGGGAAGAGCAACTGGAGGTCACTCTTGCAGTCACTGACAGGAGCAAAGAATGGGAGAGGCAAAGTCAGGAACTAAAATCTCTACTGTAGGGGATGGTGCTAGAAAGACAGGAAAAGGAGGACGCAGCTTGATTCTCCCCATTCCGAGTTAACTTGATCCTGAAAGCGGAAGAACTGTGGTTCTCTGTTGAGCTCCCTATAGAGTAAATGTTCTATCTGTTGCTTAAAGACAGAGTTTAAATTACCTTTGAAGACCTGGGTATATCTATCATCTTCATTCAGAGACAAAAGTAAGAAGAGTTGGCAGGGGAGCAAATGTTAGAGCAGGGAATACAAAGCAACAGTCCTATCAATTCAACTGTATTTATTGGACACTATTGGAGGCAAGACAAGGCTCTGATGATCCCATATTGTTTAAGCCATAATCCCAGCTCCCCAGCTAGATAAACATTTAAAGAACTGATGGTGATAGGATTAACAAATATTCAGTTAGCTGCCGTAGCAATATTTGATTTCAGATCCAATGGACAGAATTTTGAAATTGGCAGTAATCAGTTGTTGGAAAGAAGGACCTGAATTTCAAAAAGTGATGGCTTGGCTTAATTCGCTTTCTTAAAATATGGCTTGGAGTCAATTCAAATAAAGATTAGAGATGCTTGACATACCGCAGGGAGAAAATGTGAAGCGTAAAGAATGGCCTGGAGAGGGTGGAGTCCAGAAGAAGATCTTAAAGTCCAGTCAGAAGAGATTTACTCCATCTACGCAGTATTAAAAAAGACACAAACTCACTGCCATGGAGTTGGATCCAACTCATAGCGGCCCCTCCTTGGGTTTCCCAGGCAGTATCTCTATGGAAGTAGATTGCCCAACCTTCCTTCCGAAGAGTGGCTGGTGGGTTTGAACCACCAGCCTTCTGGTTAGCAGTCAAATGCCTTAGCCACTGCACTACCAGAGCTCCTAGATCTCCACAGTATAGCAATCCACTTATTAACTACATTGAGAGACATTTAAGCAATTCAGGTCATAAATGCTTTAAAATAAAATCAATGTAGACTAAAGGATCATGAGGTTAAATATAACATTGGTAGCAAAAAGAGGTCCAAATAATTCTGTGTAATTAAAATGTGTAGTAACCTGGAAAGCAGTTTGCAGCTCAACCCAGTCAGTGGCATCACTAGGGATACAGGGGCTTGTGGCCTGCGTTGGGTGACACCGTCAGAGGGGGTGACACTAAAACAACTGTCCATAAAATTTTTGTGAAGTGTTTCAGCAAAAATTTATTATTTTATATAAATATGTCCCTGTAGTTAGTCATAACAACAAAGACATGTTTCATAAGCCCAGCGTGCATTTATCAGTATACCTGCAAAGCTAAAACTCTGCTAATTTACTTTTTGAATCTTTTAGTGCACTCTGGTTAGAGCTGTCTTTATTACCTGATTACAATGATGCTGGAAAGAACACTGGTGGCATTATATTTAAAGCATTTGTCTGCTAGCCAAAACATGGACAGTTCAAACCCACCAGCCACTATGTGGAAGACAGATAAGGCAGTCTGTTTCTATAAAGATTTACAGCCTTGGAAGCCCTATGTTGTTGTTAGGTGCTGTTGAGTTAGTTCCAGCTCACGGTGAAGCTATGTACAACAGAATGAAATATTGCACAGTCCTGCTCCAGCCTCACAATCCTTGCTAAATCCGAGCCCATCATTGCAGCCACTATGTCAATCCATCTCGTAGGGGGCCTTCCCCTTCTTCATTGACTCTCCACTTTGCCAAGCATGATATCCTTCTCCAGAGAATGGTCCTTTCTGACAACATGACCAAAGTAGGGGAGATGAAGTCTGGCCATTCTGGCTTCCAAGGAGCATTCCCACCACACTTCTTCCAGGACAGATTTGTTTGTTCTTTTGGCAGTCCATGGTACTTTCAGTATTCTTCAAGAACACCACAACTCAAAAGCATCAACTCTTCCTCAGTCTTCCTTGTTCATTTTCCAACTCTCACATGCATATGAAGCAATTAAAAATACTGTGTGTGGTACTTAAGTTTGTGTGTCAACTTGGCTAGGCCTCCTTGAGTGGCTGGTCAGCTGGATGTAGTTATTCCCCATGGTAAGATTGGTAATTACCTCCACATTGGAATGTATTGGAGCAGCCGAATGGCTGCCTTAGGGCTGTGGTCTGTTTCCCATATTTAAGAAACAGCTTTGGGAATGGTCTCTAGTTTTTGGGATGCTTGAATCCTGCAAGTAGCCATGTCATTGTTAAACAACCTGCCATGCTCTTCTGACCTTGAGACCTTCAATGGACTTGAATTATGGCCTATAGTGTGGTTTGGTAACATCAGGACTGTACCTATTACTTTTCAACCATGGGCTTGTCAGTCTCAGCAGCCAGCAGCTGTCTGAGTGAAGAAAAGCCTCTAGCTTCAGTGGGCTGGGAGCAGGAGGCCGAGCTGAAGCCAAGATTGAGGGACTTCACCCAGCCCCTAGAGCCTGGCACTTTGAACTTGGACTTAAAGCCTCCAAACTATAAGAAAATAAACTCCTTTTTGTTCAAGCCATCCCATTTTTAGTATTTCTGTTAGAGTGGTACTAGGTACCCAGAACACCATGGCTTGGGTTAGGTGCACCTTCATCTTCAAAGAGACATCTTTGCTCTTCAGCACTTGGAGAGGGCTTTTGCAGCAGATTTGTACAGTGCAATATGTCCTCTGATTTCTTGACCGCCAATTTCACTGGTGTTGATTGTGGAACAAAGTAATATGAAATTCTTGACAACTTCACTCTTTTCTCCATTTATCGTTATGCTGTTTAATGGTCAAGTTGTGAGGATTTTCATTTTCTTTATGTTGGGATGTAATCTATACTGCAGACTGTCATCTTTAATCTTCATCAGGAATTGTTTCAAATTATCCTTGTTTTCAGCCGGCAAAGTTGTGTCATCTGCACATCTCAGGTTGTTATTGAGTCTTTAAAAAATCCTGATGCCATGCTCTTCTTAATATAGTCCAGCTTCTCAGATTATTTGCTCAGAATACAGATTGAATAAGTATGGGGAAGGGTGCTACCACTAAGAACTCCCTACCTGATTTTAAAGCATGCGGCATCCCCTTTTTCTGTTTTACTGACAGCCTCCTGGTCTATGTACAGTTTTCTTATGAGCACAAATAAGTGTTCTGGAATTCCCATTCTTAATGTTATCCATAATTTGTTATGATCTACACAATCAAGTGCTTTTGCATAGTCAGTACAACACAGTAAACATCTTTCTGGTATTCTTTACTTAGAGCCAAGATCCATCTGACATCAGCAATGCTATCCTTTGTTCCATGTCCTCTTCTGTGTGCAGCTTGTATTTCTGGAAGGTCTCTGTCAATATACTGCTGCAACTGTTTTTGAATTACCTTCAGTAAGATTTTACTTACATGTGATATTAATGATATTTTTTGATAATTTCCACATTCTGTGAGATCATCTTTCTTTGGAATGGGTATAAATATGGATCTCTTCCAGTCAGTTGGCCAAGTAGCTGCCTTCCAGATTTCTTGGCATAGCTGAGTGAGTGCCTCCAATGCGGCATCTATTAGTTGAAATATCTCGATGGAAATTCTGTGAATTCCTGGAAGCTTGTTTTTTGCAGTTCTAAGAGTGCTACTTTGATTTCTTCCCTCAGTACCATTGGTTCTTGATCGTACTCCACCTCCTGAAATGGTATAGTGACTCTGTATTCCTTCCAACTTCTTTTGATGTTTCCTGCATCATTCAATATGTTGCCCATATAATCTTTCAATATTGCAACTCAAGGCTTATTTTTTTTTATTTTTTTTTTTTCCTCAGTTCTTTCAACTTGAGAAATGCTGAGAGTTTTCTTCCCTTTTGATTTTCTAACTCCAGGTCTTTGCACATTTCATTATAATAAATGACTTTGTCTTCTCAAGCTGCTCTTTGAAATCATCTGTTCAGTTCCTTTATCTTGTCTTTTCTTCCATTTGCTTTAGCTACTCTCCACTCAAGGGCGTATCAGAATCTCTTCTGACATCCATTTTGGTCTTTTCTTCCTTGCCTGTCTTTTTAATGACCTTTTGATTTCTTCATGGATGATGCTCTTGATGTCATCCCACAATTCCTCTGGTTTTCAGTCACTGGTGTTCAATGCATCAAATCTATTCTTCAGATGGTCTCTAAATTCAGGAGGGATATAATCAAGGTCATATTTTGGTTCTTGTGGACTTGTTTTAATCGTCTTCAGCTTCAAGTTGAACTTGATAGTCTGTTCCACAATCAGCTCCTGACCTTGTTTTGGCTGAAGATATTGAGCTTTTCCATCGCTTCTTGCCAGATGTGGTCAATCTCAATCCTGTGTACTCCCTCTGGTGAATTCCACGTGCATAGTCACCATTTGTGTTGTTGAAAAAAGGTATTTGCAATGAATAAGTCATTGGTCTTACAAAATTCTATCATGTGATCTCCAGCATAATTTCTATCACCAAGGTCATATTTTCCACATACTGGTGATTCTTCTTTGTTTCCAACTTTTGCATTCCAGTCACCATTGATAATGAACACATCTTGATTGCATGTTCAGTCAATTTCAGAGTGCAAAAATTGGTAAAACTCTTCAATTTCCTCATCTTTGGCTTTCGTGTTTGGTGCATAAACTTGAATAATTGTAGCATAACTGGTCTTCCTTGTAGGCACATGGATATTATCCTATCACTGACAGCATTGTAGTTCAGGATAGATCTTGAAATATTCTTTGTAATGATGAATGCCACAGCATTCCTCTTTACTTTGTCATTCCCAGCATAGTAAATCATATGGTTGTCTGATTCAAAATGGCTCACACCAGTCCATTTCAGCTCACTAAAGTCTAGGATATCGATCTTTATGCATTCCATTTCATTTCTGACAACTTTCAATTTTCCTAGATTCATATTTTGTACATTCCATACTCCAAATATTAATGGATGTTTGTAGCTGTTTCTTCTCATCTTGAGACATGCCACATCAGCAAATGGAGGTCCTGGAAACTCTACTCTATCCACATTTAAGGTTGGCTCTAGTCTGAGGAGGCAGCTCTTCCCCAGTTGTACCCTGAGTGCCCTCCAATCTGAGGGCTCATTTTCTAGCTCTACCTTGCACCATGTTTCAGGGCTTTTCATAATGTTTTTACTGGCCAATTCTTTGAGAAGTGGATGACCTCTTCCTTCTTCTGAGTCTCTCTTAGTCTGGATGCTCCACTGAAACCTGTTCACCATGGATAACCCTGCTGGGATTTGAAATACCAGTGGCATAGCCTCCAACCTCATAGCAACAGCAAGCAACCACAGTATGACAAAATGACAGACAAGTTTGTCTCCTTTAGTTGTTTCAAACCACGCTGCTCACTTCCTCCTCCAGCCACTCAAACACCCACCTGCTGTGCCCAGCTTGCTTACCTGGCCTGCCCCACACACTCCAACACCTGATATTTTAAATTGCATTCATAATGGTGTATATTGGTTCTTGTAGTTTTCCAAGATTGTGTTGTATTAAAAGATCCCCCACTACAACCCCTTGAGTCTGGCATGCAGCTTGGATATTCTACGCATTAGGCAGTCAAGACTCAGATTTTAAGTGCCATGAGACTAGAGTGGTTCACTTTCTTCAAATACAGAGAAGACATAGAAGCCTGATGTGGTAGTTAAGGTTATGTGTCAACTTGGCTGAGCCTGGTTTTGAGTGGCAGGGGAGCTGGATGTACTTATTACCCATGGTGAGATTGCTAATCAACTCCATGTTGGAATCTACTCAAGCAACTGAGTAGTTGCCTTAGATATGTGGTCTGCTTCCAGTATATAAGAAGTAGTATTGTGGGAGGTCCCAGGCTTCTTGGTATGCTTGAATCTTGCATGTAGCTGAGTCATTATTCAACAGCCTGCCATGTTGTCTGCTGATCTTGGGATTTGTTCTGTACTTGAATTAGTAGCCTGCCATGTTGTTTTGTAATATTGGGACTGTGCCTTTTTACTTGTTGACCTGGGGTTTGTCAGTCTCAGCAGCCAGCAGCTGTCTGAGTGAAGAAAGCCTCCAGCTTCAGTGGCCTTGGGAGCAAGAGGCAGAGCTGAAGCACAAGGTGAAGGGGCATTCACAAAGCCCTAGAAACTGGCACTTTGAACTTGGATTCTAGCCTCCAAAACTGTAAGAGAATAAACTTCTGTTTGTTAAAGCCATCCCATGTGTGGTATTTCTTGTTAAAGTGGCACAAAGTAACTAGAACACCTTGCCAATACTAATAGTGTCCGTAAACAAACAACTTTTCTAATTCAGCAAGGCAAAACTAGGTTACTAAAGATATTCTGAAAGGAATGTTGGGATTCTGTGTTTAAAAAAAAAAAAAAAAACTTTTTTCAAGTTACTTATCACTTAACTAGCAATATCTTGATTTACTTTTGCTTTTGTGGATAAGAAAATCATGGTTTTTATTATTTTAGCTAGAAAAATGAAGACATTTGGAATCATGTACTGATTGGGCTATGACAAAGGTATATGATAAAACTTACAAGGTATAGGATTAAACCCTTAAGATACTATCTTCTTGTTGTTATGTGTCATTGAGTCAGACCCAACTCATAGTGACACCTCCTTGGGTTTTCAAGGCAGTATCACTAAGGAAGTAGATTGCCCAACCTTCCTTCTGAGGAGTGGCAAGTGGGTTTGACCCACCAGCCTTCTGGTTAGCAGTCAAGTGCCTTAGGCACTATGCTACCAGAGCTCCAAGGTGTTATCTTAGAGTTCTAGTAAGATGGTGGAATAGGCAGAAAGACTGCACAGACCCTCTTCAGCAAAGAAAAGGAGAACTAGTTAACACAGATGCAGATCATAATCCTGGACACCTGAGCTTTGAAGGGAAGAATATAGAAGTGGACTGAACTCCAACTAGCAGAAAAATATGCATGAAAACACCAAAAAAAGGATACATACAGAGCTGCAGTATGGCAGTGATCCTGATGGCACAGACAGCTTGGATATTGCCAAGTGATGTTAGGACCTAAGAAAACCTAAAAATCAGCCCTACTATCCAGGGGCTGCATGGAGGACTGCTCTGATGGCTGTTGACAAAAGGGGAAGCAGCGAAGAGGAAGGTGGGCTGAGCTGTGGAGTTTTGCCTGTCTGGTGGGCACAGCCATTTTGAATGTTTACAGGCAGTTAGACTATTTTGGATATTTAAAGTGATAGTATTCTCCCGGATTCCAGGGGCTTAAAAACAGGCTCCACTTGCTGGGAACCCCGAGGGCATTCCAGACCCAGATGACTGGAAAGGTGCAACATTCCAACCATAATCCAAGACACACAAACAACAGAAGAAAAACTAGATGAATGGGACCTTCTAAAAATTATATTTGTATGTGCTTCCAAAGACTTCTCCAAAAGAGTCAAAAGAGAACCTACAGATTGTGGAAAAATATTTGGCAATGATATATCTGACAAGGGACTTATCACTAGAATTTATAGAAAACTCCAATACCTCAAGAACAAAAAGACAAATAATGCAATTAAAAAATGGGCAGAAGATATTAATAGACACTTCACCAAGAAGGATGTTCAAGCAGCCAACAAACAAATGAAGAAAGCGCATGATCATTAGCCATTAGACAGATGCAAATCAAAACAACAATGAGATACCATCTTGCTCCAGCACTGGTAGCAAAGTTCAACAAGACACAAAATAACATATGCTGGTGAGGATGTGGAGGGATTGGGACTCTCATACATTACTGGTGGGACTTTAAAATGGTACAATCATGGTGGAAAGCAGTACAATGATTCCTTAAAGAACTGGAATTAGAAATACCATTTGAACCAGCCATTCCGTTACTAGGTATATATCCTAAAGAAGTGAGAGCCATGATAAGAACAGACATATGCACACCCATGTTCATCGCAGCAC
>NW_006922212.1:392592-393781 GCF_000298275.1 Orycteropus afer afer
TTTTATTGACTATTCAAAAACATTTGATTGTGTGGATCATAACAAATTGTAGATAACATTGAGAAGAATGGGAATTCCGGAACACTTATTTGTGCTTATGAGGAACCTCTACACGGACTGGAAGGCTGTCATTTGAATGGAACAAAGAGATACTGCTTGGTTAAAGATCAGGAAGGGAGTTCACCAAAGTTGTATCCTTTTACCATACTTCTTCAGTCTGTCTGCTGAGCAAATAATCCAAGAAGGTAGACTATATGAAGAAGAACATGGCAACAGGATGGAAGGGAGACTCATTAACAACTTATAATATGCAGATGGAACAACTTTATTTGCTGAAAGTGAGGATGACTTGAAGCACTTACTAATGAAGATTAAGGATTTCAGTGCACATTATGGATTACATTTCAGCATAAAGAAAATGAAAATCCTCACAACTGGACCAATAAAACAGCATCATGATAATGGAGCAAAGATTGAAGTTGTCAAAGATTTCATGTTACTTGATTCCACAATCAATACCAATGGAAGCAGCAGTCAAGACATCAGATGATGTATTGCACTGGGGGGAAGTTTGCTGCAAAAGATCTCTTTAAAGTGCTAAAGTGCAAAGATGTCTCTTTGAAGACTAAGGTGCACCTAACCCAACCCGTAGTAGTTTCAACTGCCTCATATGCATGTGAGAGCTGGACAATGAATAAGGAAGGCTGAAGAAGAGTTGATGCTTTTGAGTTGTGGTGTTGGCAAAGAATACTGAAAATACCATGCGCTGCTAACAAAGCTAACATATCTGTCCAGAAGAAGTGCAACTGCAATGTTCCTTGGAGGTGAGAATGGCCAGACTTCATCTAACCTTCTGTGACCATGTTGTCAGAAGGGACCATTCCCTGGAGAAGAATATTGTGGTGGTTAAGTTTGTGTGTCAACTTGACTGGGCCTGGTTGAGTGGCTGGACAGCTGGATGTAGTATTCCCCACAGTGAGACTGATAATCAACTCCATGGTGGAATCTACTGTGAGCAGCTGAGTAGCTGCCTTAGGGTTGTGGTCTGCTTCCTGTGTATAAGAAGCTTTGGGAATGGTCTCTAGCTTATTGACATGCTTGTACCATGCATGTAGCCAAATTGTTGTTCAGCAGCCTGCCATGCTCTGCCGACCTTGGGACTATAAATGGACTTGAATTAATGGCCTGC
>NW_006922212.1:397526-399335 GCF_000298275.1 Orycteropus afer afer
AACAGTTATTAAAGAATAACTTTGAGCTCCTTGGAGTTTTTCCACATGTAGCATTCTTTTTTAAACAACTTTAATAATTTAATTAATTAATTAAAACCAAAACAAAACTAAATTAAACTCACTGCCATTGAGTTGATTCCAACTCATAGTGACCCCCACTGGGTTTCTGACGCAGTAAATCATCATGGAAGTAGATTGCCCTATCTTCCTTCTGTGAAGTGGCTGGTGGGTTTGAACCATCAACCTTCTGGTTAACACTCACATGCTTAGGCACTGCGCCATAAGAACTACTTAAGGAATTCCAACACTTTGAACCCATTCAGTCCGGTTTGACTCCCTGCTAAGAATTTGCATTTCCAACCTACATATACTGAATCAGAATGTATATTGTAACAAGATCACCAGTTGATACTTGATGTCTAGGATCTATAACCTGGGGATGTTGTTAGAAAGTAAATTTTGATTCAGTATATCTGGGATGGAAATGCATATTCTGAGATGGGTGTTGAAATGAATTGGTTCAAAGCCCTGGTCAATTCAGTTTAGCATTGCAGTCATTTTCTATAAATACTATCAGGTGTGGTTCTGACAAATTTGTCTCTGACTATAAAATAAGACATAACATAGTGATCAGTGTTTCTAGTCAGTTTTTTAAAACTGGAATGATACATATGTCCATTGATCAGAGATATGTTTTACTGATGATCAGACTCTGTGAGCCACAAGGTCATTAATTGTTTTGGTTGGAGGTATCTTTCTTCACTGATTTCCATTCAAACTGTGAGGGTACACTCTTGGAAAGAAAAACAATTATATTAGGAAAAAGAGCACTTACTTAAAAAAGTCTGTGCTCCTCTCTGATCTCAAAACCTACTGAACAGCCACAGTAGTTAAAACAGCCTGATAGTGATACAAAAACAGATACACAGACCAATGGAACAGAATAAGAACCCAGAAGTAAATCCATCCACCCATGGATAGCTAATCTGTAACAAAGGGTTGAAACCTTTTAAATGGGGAAGAGATAGTCTCTTTAATAAATGGTGCTGGCAAAAGTAGATATCCATTTGCAGAAAAATGAAACAGGATCCTTATCTCACACCATTTATAAAACCAAACTCAAGTTGGATCAGAGAAATGAACATAAAACCTAAAACTCAAAGACCATCAATGAAAAACTAGGGACAAATTCAGGGGCCCTAATTCAGGGCATAAATATACTATCAAATATAAATAAAAATGCACAAACACCAGAAGACAGATGACTGGAACTTCCTAAAAATTAGAGTTCTGTGCATTGATAGTTTTCACCAAAAGATTAAAAAGAGAACCCACAGAATGGGGGGAAAAATTGGGGGCAGTGGCATATCAGGCAAAGGCCTAATCTCTAAAATTTATAAGAAAACCTTCAACAATTAACAACAGAAAGACAAATAATCCAATGAGAAAATGCTCAGAGAACATGAACAGATGCCAAAGATTTTCAGGCAGCTAACACACACAATATGGAATGCTTGTAATCCTTAGCCATTGTTGTTGTTAGGCTCTGTCAAGTTGGCTCCAACTCGTAATGACCTCTGTACAACAGAACAAAACATTGCCTGGTCCAGCACCATCCTCCCAAGTGTTGCTATGCTTGAGCCCATTGTTGCAACACTGTGTCATTCCATCTCGTTGAGGGTCTTCCCGTTTTTGCCTGATGCTCCACTTGATCGAGCATGATACCCTTTTCTAGGGAATGGTGCCTTCTGACACCATGACCAAAGTAGGTGAGATGAAGTCTGGCCATTCTCGCTTCTAAGTATCATT
>NW_006922212.1:399660-401802 GCF_000298275.1 Orycteropus afer afer
ATTCTTCTTAGTTCCTTCTTATTCATTGTCCAGCTTTCACGTGCATGTGAGGCGACTGAAAATATCATGTCTTGGCAAGCATACCTTAGTCTTCAAAGTGCCATCTTTTCTCCTTAACACTTTAAAGAGTTCTTTTGCAGCAGATTTGCCCAGTGAAGTACATACAATGTTTGATTTCTTGACCCTTGCTTCCATTAGAGAGATGCAAATCAAAACAACAACGAGGTATCATCTTATTCCAGCACTAATAGCAAAGTTCATAAAAACAGAGAACAGCAAATGCTGGTAAGGGTGTGGAGAGACAGGAACCCTTACACAATGCTGCTGGAATGGTAAAATGTTGCAACCACTGTGAAAAACTGTATGGCATTTCCTTTAAAAACTGGAAATAAAAATACCATATGATCCAGCAATCCCCCTACTAGAGAAATAAGAGCTGTGACACAAACATATATATGCACGCCCATGTTCATTGCAGCATTATTCACAGTAGCAAAAAGTGGAAACAGCGTACATGCTCATCAATGGATGAATGGATCAACTAACTGTGGTACTTACACACAAGGTAATACTATGCAAGGATAAAGAACAATAATGAGCCTGTCAAGTATCTAAGAATGTGAACTTAGAGGCCATTATGCTGAGTGAAGTTATTCAATAGCAAAAGGACATATTGTATGACACTACTATTTGTAAAAAGCCAAGAAAAGAGTTTCACACCAAAAAAGAAATATTCTTTAATGGTTACCAGGGTGAGAGGGGAAGGAAGATTGTTTTAAATCACTAACCAGAGGGTAGACAGGTATGAACTTGTGTGAAACAAAATATATAATTTTAAAAAAAGAATAAATATATGCTTGAAGTGTTCACCTTAATATTATATCCTTAAAGGCCCCTTTTCAAAATGTGCTTAATTGATACTATCTTATAGGCTCTTACTCTTTTTGAACAGCTAGGAGAATAGAACAGGTTAGAGAGAGAGAAAAAAAAAAAAAAAAGACCCAAGATTATACAACAGAATTAATCCTGTTCTATTTTATAAAAATATTCCAATCATTAGAAATTAATATAATTTATTTTATTCTATTCTTTTGCTAATGAACTGAAACTGGCAATTAGACTGTGGCCCTATACTTTGTTCCTCCCAGAAGGATGATGTCAACATATGGTAAAAACTCAACAAAGGTTTGGCATGTGCCAATCAGTTACTTAAATTACCATATATTTTTAAAGGAAACCATATGTACACTTCACAAAATAAGGCCCGTCTCTTGTGACTTTATCCATTTAGATACCCTTCCTTTTTAGAACCTGCATTATTCTTATCCCTCTGAAATATTTGCTGTCAGAGTGAAATGTTTTTCCAGCACAATCGGATTCTACATTCTGGATAAGGTTAATATTAGTCAAACCAATTCTCAGGATTGAGTATAACAGGGGTGCTCATTTTGGGGGTGCCATCTGAGAGCGAATGCACAACATTCATCTGCACTGTGCAATCAGGAGTGTGTGAGTGGAACAGTTAATAGCTCTTAGCGCTAAGGGAAAGGTTGGTGATTTGTACCTACCCAGAGGCACCTTGGGAGCTCTGGTAGCATAGTGCCTAAGGCACTTGACTGCTAACCAGGAGGCTGGAGGTTCAAACCCACTAGCCACTCCTCGGAAGGAAGGTTGGGCAATCTACTTCAGCAGTGATACCTCCTCGGAAACCCAAGGAGGGGTCGCTATGGGTCAGGTCCGACTCAACAGCACATAACAACAACAACAACAACAACAGAGGCACCTTAAAAGGAGCTCTAATGGCTCGGTGGCAAGGCATTTGACTGCTAACCAGAATGCTGGTGATTCAAAATCACCAGCCACTCTGTGAAAGGAAGACAGGGCAACTACTTCTGTAAAGATTTACCGCCTCGGAAACCCAATGGGAGTCACTATGAATCTGAATCCACTTAATGGCAGTGGGTTTGGTTTGGGTTAGAGGTACCTTGGAAGAAAGGTGTAGTGGTCTATTTCCAAATGGTCCCAGCCATGGAAAACTATATGGAGCACGGTTCTCTGACACACAGGGAATCAAAGTCAGAATCGACTCAACTGCAACTGGTTTGGGGTTTGGCTTTAGTATTATACGGAGCCTTTATTGGA
>NW_006922212.1:402177-403195 GCF_000298275.1 Orycteropus afer afer
CAGAGTAGAAATGCTTCATAGGGTTTCCAAAGCTGTAAATCATTTTTTCTTTTTTTTTTTTTTAGACCAATTGTCTGATAGCTCCAGTTGCCCTAACCTATTAATTGATAGAGACACAATAACAAAAGAATCAGAGAGATAAATGGAAAACTGAAACCATCTTAGCTTGGTGGTCAGTGGACCACGTTTTGTTTTCAAGTATTGTTCTATTATAGAGAAAAGACAGTCATGAAATACTAAGTAGAAGTAAGTACTACCATTAATCCCAGTTTACAGATAGGGAAATTGATACTCAAAACAAGTTAAGAATCTGGCTTCAATCACATAACTGAAAAATTGAAACCTGGACTCACACCCCAAAGCCTATCAAAGCTATAAATCTGTACAGAACCCCACAGCCTCATCTTTCTCCCACAGAGTGCAGGCTTGTGGGTTTGAATTGCTGGCTTCTTGGATAGCAGCTGAATGCTTTAACCACTGCACTATATCTAATAATATAGGTCTATGAGTGATTTGAAAGGTCTTGAAATAGGAAGGTTAAAATGAATCAGTGTAATATTAAAGCGTCCATAATATATGACATTGTCTCAGAAGGAGAAGCTGGGTAGCTTGTGTAATCTTTTTCAGAAGTAAACAAATATCTGTAAATAACTAAAGTTTTGGCACTAGCCTGTATTTTGCATGATTGTTTTTGAAGAAAAGATCAGAGTGGGGACAAATCTCTGAACAAGTACTACCTGAAAAAGAAAATATTTTGAGCCAGGACATTTAACAAAGTCAAGTGTTCTTTCTCAGAGCAAATTTGGGCATTATAAGAAGAGAAAAACTATTATAAAGCTAAGGAAAACACAACACTGTGATGGAACGCTGTGGGAGAATGATCTAGATATTTCAGAAGAATCATCAGAAGCGTTGTTCAGCACATGGGATTATTAAGTTGATGAACCTACGTCTGTTTTGCAAAGATTGCAGATTTTGTCCAAATTACTGTTCTTGTGTTCTGTCCTGTAGATTAAGA
>NW_006922212.1:404075-405512 GCF_000298275.1 Orycteropus afer afer
TTATGTATGGACAAGCTCTTCATGAGCACAATTAAGTGTTCTGCAATTTCCATTATCCATAATTTGTTATCCATAATTTCTTATGATCCACACAAATGCCTTTGCATAGTCAATAAAACACAGGTGAGTATGTTCTGGTATTCTCTGCTTTCAGACAGAGGATAAAAAAAAAGGTGGGGGATTTATATCAACAATGATGTCCCTTGTTTCAGGTCCTCTTCTGAATCTGGCTCGAATTCCTGGCCAATCCCTAGCAATATACTGCTGCAACCATTTTTGAATTATCTCCAGCAAAAAATTTACTTTCATATATAATATTTATGATGTTGTTTGGTAATTTCCGCATTCTGTTGGATCACCTTTCTTTGGAATGAACACAAATGTCAATCTCTTCCAACTGGTTAGCCAGGTAGCTATCTTCCAGATTCCTTGGCATAAATGAATGGGTGCCTGCACCACTGCCTCTGCTTGTTGAAACATCTGGATGTGTATTCCCTCAATTCTTGGAGCCTTGTTTTTCACCAATTGCTTCAGGGCAGCTTGGACTGCTTCCTTCTTTACCATTGTTTCTTAATTATGTGTTACCTTATAAAATTGTTGAAGGTCAAGCAATTCTTTACAGTGATTCTGTATATTTATTCTATCTTCTTTGATGCTTCCTGCATCATTCAATATTTTGCACATAGAATCCTTCAGTATCACAACTCAAGGCTTGAATTTTTCTTTAGTTCTTTCAGTTTAAGAAATGCTCAGCCTATTCTTCTCCTTTGATTTTTCACCTCTCTTTGCACAATTCATATAATTCTCTACTTTGTCTTCTTGAGGAAACTTTTGAAATCTTCTGTTCAGGTCTTTTATCATTTGTTCCATTTGTTTTATGTACTCTTTTTCAAGGGCAAGTTTCACAGTCTCTTCTGACATCCATTTTTGGTCTTTTCTTCCTTTTCTTTTTAATGACGTTTCAATTACTTCATTTTTGATGTCCTTGACATTATCTCACAGCTCATCTGGTCTTCAGTCACTGGTGTTCAGTGCATCAAATCTGTGCTTCAAATGGTCTCTATATTCATGTGGGATATACTCAAGGTCATATTTTGACCTTTAATTTTCCTCAGCTTCAGCTTGAACTTGCATATGTGCAATTGCAGTCTATTCCACTGTCAGTTCCTGGCCTTATTTTGACTGATGGTATTGATCTTTTCATCTCCTCTTTCCACAGATGTAGTTGATCTGATTCCCGTGTATTCCATCTGGTGAAGTCCACATGTATAGCTACTGTTTATGTTGAAAAATAGTATTTGAAATGAGTAAGTCATTGATCTTGCAAAATTCTATCATGAGATTTCTGGCATCATTTCTACACTGAGGCCATATTTTCCAGCTATGCATCCTTCTTCTTTGTTTCCAGCATTTGGATTCCAATCACCAGTAATATTA
>NW_006922212.1:405612-407024 GCF_000298275.1 Orycteropus afer afer
TCTCACCTATTTTGGTCATGTTGTCAGAAGGGACCATTCCCTGGAGAGGGATGTCATGCTTGGTAGGGTGGAGGGTCAACAAAAGAGGGGGAGGCCTTCAATGAGATGGATTGACACGGTGGCTGCGATGATGGGCTCAAGTATAGCAAGGATCATGGAGCTGGCACGGGATTGGGCGGTGTTTCATTCTGCTGTGCATGGAGTCACTATGAGTCGGAAACGGAAATCATAGTTAGAATAGTGTGGACAGAGAACGGGCAAGGAGAAGAAGATTCAAGAAAGGACAAAATAACAACACTTTGTGCTCGTGCTCTCTGTCTCTGCTTACAAAGCAGCTTAGTTTTCAGTGTTGACAGTTATAAATTCTACCATGCATTTTATTTCTTTAAAAATATTTGAAGCATATTATATCTACAAATAGTGTGTCTAATGTATGGGTTGAAGGATTTGTAATAAAACCATCTGTATCCCCACCCTCTCAGACCCTTTTATCTCTGACCCTTTTTTCTATGTTGTTGAAATACATATTTATTTATTTATTTATTTTACTTTATACTATAATTGCTTGTGTGTATGTCTACTAAATTCCTTTGAAATACTGTGAATTTCTTTAAAGCATGATCCTGGGCCAATTCCTCTTTGTTTCCCCGTGTTGTTGTTAGGTGCCATTAAGTCGATTTTGACTCAGGATGACAGAGTAGAACTGACCTGTAGAGTTTCTATACTGTAATCTTTATAGGAGCAGATCACCAGGCCTGTCTTGGGGAGAGCTGGGTGGATTCTAACTGCCAACCTTTCGGTTGGTAGCACAGTGCTTAACTATTGCACCATCAGGGTACTTTTGTTTTCCCATAGTGCCAAGGATATAACCTTCAACAAAATAAATACTTAGATGAGTGTTGAGTAGGCAATTAGTGAATGTTGAAACTGAGGTGAATTGAGAAGTCCTGGTAGTCCATTTAAGGAGCTCCATGACACAGTAGATAAGGCATTTGGCTGCTAACCAGAAGTTTAGCAGTTTAAACTCACAAGCTGCTCTGTGGGAGCAAGATGAGCCAATCTACGTTTACAGCCTTGGAAACACAATGGGATTCACTAGGAGTTGAAATCCACTTGATGGCAGTGGTTTTCTTTCTTTCTTTAAAAAAAAAAATTAAGGTTGCTGTGACTCAGAATCAACTCAAGGAGTTGTTTTTGGTAAAGGGCTGCTATGAGTCAAAATTGGCTCAACAGTGGCAGATTTGATTTTTAGTTTGGGATAGTCTATTTTAATACATGCCTGAATGTCTAGGTACAGGTGCTGTGCTGTGCAGTGAATTGTGCTTTAGACAATGTACCTAATAAAATACAGTGATATCCTGTGAGGTTATCGACTTGTTTAGTGCTCCCTTGTCCATTCATTGGAAACCTCC
>NW_006922212.1:407559-425637 GCF_000298275.1 Orycteropus afer afer
ATAAATGAATGAGTATAATAAACTTGAGGCTTGATCAGTGTACAAATGATACTCTCCTAGCACAATAAATGTTTTAAACAAAGGCTTTCATACTAAACCAATTTTACCTACTATGTGAAACAACTTCTTGAAACTTCTTGCTTGAACATAGATAGTTCTCAGTTCTGAATTATATAGAGTTTGTATTTTGTGAAAAATAAAAAGAAAATGAATCCTTATACACCAGAAATATCTGTTGTTATGTTACTGGTAGGTACAGTCAAGTTGGTTCTGACTCACAGCAACCCTGTGTACCATAGAATGAAACACTGCCCATTCATATGTCATCCTCACAATCCTGGGTATGCTTGCACCCATCATTGCAGCCACTGTGTCAATCCATCTCATTGAGGGTCTTCCACTTTTTGCTGACCCCTCTACTTTACCCAACATGATGTCCTTCACCAGGGAGTAGTCCCTTCTGAGAACATGACCCAAGTATGAGAGACAAAGTCTGGCCAGTCTTGCTTCTCAAGAGCATCCTGGCTCACGTCTTCCAAGAATGATTATGTACATGAAATTCATTAGGTCACCAGTCAACTCAAACTGTCAGTAGTTTGTACATAAGTAAGCAACTGGTTTGCATTTCTAAGTTGTAAACATAATTATTTGATGTGGAAAGAATATTATTTGAAAGATACTCTTGTAGTTTCTTGGTAGATTAATGCCATCAAACATTGTTGGTGTATCCATAATGACATTTAGACTGTTAACATAGGTTGGGTTTTACCTGTTCGTGAAGAACATGAGATTTGGCATCAAATATATCAGATTTGAATTCTGTCTCTGTCACTTTAGTAGCAATGCTGTCTAACTGGTTTCCATATCTGTAAAATGGCAATGGGAAGGGGAATGAGTTTCATGACGTTGGTGCAAAGATTAAAGAAAATGAATTATAAAGCCCATAGTGTGGTGCCTGGAATGTAAAAAATATTCAAGAAATGGTAGTTGTTAATAGTAGTTAAGGAGACCTAGGGAGCTCTGGTGCGCAGTGCCTAAGGCATTTGATGGCTAACCAGAAGGTTGGCGATTCAAACCCACCAGCCACTGCTCGGAAGGAAGACTAGGCAATCTACTTCCGTAGAGATACTGCTCTGGAAACCCAAGGAGGGGTCACTATGAGTCAGAATCGACTTGACGGCAGTGAGTTTGGTTTTTGATTTAGTGATGCAGCAATTAAGTGCTTGGTTGCCAATCAAAAGGTTGGCAGTTTGAATCCATCAGGTGCCCCATGGGAGAAAGATGAAGCAGTCTGCCTCCATATAGATTTACAGCCTTGGAAACCTATGGGGCAGTTCTACTCTGTCCTACAGGGTCAGTATGGGTTGAAATCAACTTGATAGCAGTGAAAAGGTATTAGTAGTGGGATTTTATTATTCACATTTCCACAATAAATAGCAATTAAAAAAATAAAAAACCTCACTCCCATCAAATCAATTCTGACGCATAGTGATCCCCTTTGGGTTTGTGAGGCAGTAAATCTTTATGGAAGTAGGTTGCCCAGTCTTCCTTCTCCAGAGTGGCTGGTAGCTATGCACCACCAGCCTTCTGGATAGCAGTCAAATGCCTTAGGCACTATGCCACCATATATATTTAGCTATATAACTCAATAGCATACCTGCTAGTAAACCAAACCTATTGCTGTCAAGTCAATTCCAACTCATAATGACCCCATAGGACGGAGTAAGACTGCCCTACAGGATATACAAGGCTGTAATCTTTAGGGAAACAGACTGCCATGTCTTTCTCCTAGGGAGCAGCTGGTGGGTTCAAACCACCCATCTTTCAGTTAGCACCTGAGCACTTAACAACCAAGGCTCCTTTCAAAATTAAAAACCAAACACATTGCTATCGAGTCAGATCTGACTCATAGAGACCCCTCCTTAGGTTTCTGAGGTGGTATCACTACAGAAGTAGATTGCCCAACCTTCCTTCCGAGGAGTGGCTGGTGGGTTTGAACCACCAGCCTTCTGGTTAGCAGTCTAATGCCTCAGGAACTAGGCCACCAAAGCTTATTAATAAGTGTTAATTCCTTTTTTTTTTTTTTTTAAGAAAAGACTAATTGACAAGTTGATTAATATTTTTATAAAATTAATTGGTCTAATGATATGCATTATGAGGTAGGACATAAGCACATAGTCTGTGTATTTATTTATTTATTGTGTGTACATTAGCTAGCTATTATGAGCATTTGAGTAACATATAATATAATATAAAAGCAAAAAATTCTTTTTTTTCTGGATCAGACATGTTTCTTACTGTTGATCAAAGGGCATGAAACACATTTAACACTTAGTATGTGTTTGGCACTGATCTAAGTACCTTACAATCAATTATTTCTAAATTCCTACAAAAATCTTAGGAATTAGTATGATGACTGTTTTCACTTGTGAGCGAGGGAGTTGAAGTACAGAGAGGAAGAGACATGCAAAGCCTCGGTGGAATCCTAAGTGATCTTACTCCCAACCCTACACTCAGAGTCAACCTATACATAATGTTACCTGAATATTTTTACCAGCTGCTGTATAGTTAGGCATTTTGGTAGCATGGTGCCTAAGGCACTTGACTGTTCAAACCCACCAGCCACTCCTCAGAAGGAAGGTTGGGAAATCTACTTCCGTAGTGATAGCACCTCAGAAACCCAAGGAGGGGTTGCTGTCGTTGATTCTGACTCGTACCTGTGTGTACCAGAGTGAAACTGAGCTCCACTGAGCTTTCAGTGACTGAATTTTCAGAAGTTGTTTACCAGGCCTTTCCTGTGATGCACCTCTGTGTGGACTCGAACAGGCACTTTCTAGGTTAGCACCTGATGTGTTCACCTTTTGCACCATGCAGGGACTTACCTTCATATTAGTGAGAGTTGTAATTGGAGTAATAAATCATATTCAGAGACAAATATTTCCTAGAAATATATATTAGGCAAAAATATATTCCAGATGAAAATTACAACATAGAATGTTTGGACAGTATAAATGTATCTCCACTGAGCTTTAAAAATCTGGTGTGGAAATATTTGTCAGTAAAATGTTGCTCAAATATGTAATGAGATAATATTTGAGAAAACTCATGTCAGGGAATGACACATACATGGCAGATGTTGGAGAATATCTTACTTAACTGGGAATCAGATGTGTATATATTATAACCATGCTTTTGAAAGTTATCAAGATATGAGCAAGCAATTATTTTGCGGTCTACATTATCAGATGAGTCATTTTATTAATAAATAGTTTATCTTGGAAAATGTTCAAAGCTTTTTCCTTCCTCAGTGCACACAGATTCTGCCAAGGTTAAGTGGTTTCTTGTGATTACTGTCAATTCCTTAAGGATTTCTGAAGGATGAGGGGGAGTTTCTAGTGGTTTTCAACAACATAGACTGCTGAAGGAAGACATCTTTTATCTGCTTCTGAGTAAAATAAATCACGTTTTTTGGCAGCCAGAAATCATGACAGAACTTTGTTTTCAGATAACCTCATGTGCAATAGAAATGGACTTTTTTTTTTTTTAAGGAATCACTGTAATATTTTAGGTACAACTGATCATTACCTAGGAGCTCTGATAGCATAGTGCCTAAGGCAGTTGACTGCTAACCAGAAGGCTGGAGGTTCAAACCCACTAGCCACTCCTCAGAAGGAAGATGGGGCAATCTACTACAGTAGTGATACTCCTTCAGAAATCCAAGGTGGGGTCACTATGAGTCGGGTCCAACTCCATGGCACATAACAACAACAACAACAGTGATCATTATTTATTTCAAAAACTCTCAGTTCTAGATTTTTGACAATGTAGATTTCCATTTACTTTAAGTGCTCTAAAGAAAAATTTAAAACAACCATCTTTGACCTATAGATTTTGTATGGTTCAATCACATGTATGAAATGCTTTCAGGGGCACAGAGATATGGTCCACGAAATTAGATAGCCATGTTGCAGTCTCTGAAGGGTGGCTGGATGGAACTAACTAATTGCTGCTGCAGGAAGAGAATCCATAGACACAAGTTTCTAGGAGCGTTTATTGGGAGGAAGAGCACAAGGAGAGGAAAGAAAGGAGGCAAATCATATTATTTATCAATGGAAGGAATAATGTTCTCAAGGTGAGGTCCCATAAAAATGAAATGAGTTGATGGAAGGAACTAGAGCTTGTTGGTAATGAGTGTTTAAAAGAAGTCGATTGTCCACCTGTCAGGGATGACATGGGTGGATGAGTTTGGACTAGATGACCTCCACAGACCTTTTAAAATGCAGTGATCTAAGCAAGCAAAATGACAGAATGCTCCAGCTTTAAAAAGTTGAGGATCACTGCCTTACTGATTAACATTATAAGAATTAAAGAAAAAATATATCTCAGAATGTTTCCAAAAAGTTTTCAAGAATAGAATTGGTGGAAAAAAAACATGAGTTTTGTAAATATTTGAAACATAACTTCATTAAACAAATATGTGGAAGGAAAATTTATAACAGACCATACTTCCATTCATATACTAAACCAAACAAACTCACTGCCATTGAGTTGATTCCAACTCATAGGGACCCCTATTGGGTTTGTAAGATGGTAAGTCTTTGTGGAAGTAGATTGCTCTGTTTTCCTTCTGTGGAATGACTGGTGGATTTGAACCACCAGCCTATTGGGAGTAAGAGCAGATGTCTCTCTGTTAGGAAAATAACTCATTGATATCAATTGTTATTTGGTTGTAAGCAACAGAAACTGGTGCTACATGATGCAAACAATAAAGGAATTTCTTCAAAGGAGACAGGGTAGTTCACAGAATTGAAGGAAATTCTGAAATACTTTAGAAAAGACATAAACCAGAGCCTCTGTGAGGATCTGGATATTAGGAACTAATGCACAGTGTCACTGGGGAGATGAATGCTGGCCACTCTACTCAAGATTCAAATTTTGGGAAAATGTATTAGATTAGCATAATTTGGGTTACAGGCTCAACCCTTGGCATGTGTAAGAAAAGCATCCTGATTAAAAGCCCCATCAATATGTTACTCAGATAGCATTCTTAGAAAAGGGACTGTAAACTAATCAGAGGAAAGCATAGATGTCCATCATAGTGAACCACTATGGTTTGAGTTACAATTTGTCAACCCCTCTGTGGTAGGCAGAGAAATGATCTGCAAAAGGTGGTCATATCCTCATCCCCAGAACATGGGGAAAGGATGTTACAGATGTGATTGAGTTCAGAATCTTGAGATGAGATTATCCTGTGTTATCCAGGTGGACTCAGTGTGTTCACCACGACCCTTGTAAGGGACAAAGGGAGACAGAAGAATCAGAGTCACAGCCACAGAAGGAGCTGCAATGACAGAAGCAGAGTCAGAAACAGATTTGAAGACACTTTGCTCCCAGCTGTGAAGATGGGGGAGGGAGCCATCAGCCAAGAATGCAGGTGGCCTCTAGACACTAGAAAATATGGAAATGGATTTTCCTCTAGCCTTTCCAGAAGGAATGTGGCCATGCCAACACCTTGATTTTAGCCCATTGAAACCCATTTTGAACTCCTAAGCTCCAGCAACTGTAATATAATGACTATGTTTTGTTTTAAATAACTAAATCTATGATAAGTCACCACAGGAGCCTTAGGAAATCAATACATCCTCCAAGCCTCCCTAAAACCCCTCTACCCCCACACACGTTCTATAAGAACAGGCGAAAAACATGAAGGTAATTGAATTATTCTGCAGAGAAAGTAAATGAAAATTTCAAATTCCAGGTGCATCCTTTGCAAAGAGCTCTATAACACAAATCAAACACTGCCATCAAGTTGATTCTGACTCATAGTGACCCACATTGGGTTTCCAAGGCTACAAATCTTTACAGAAGCAGACTGCTTCATCTTTCTTCTGTGGAGCAGCTGGTGGGTTCAAACCACTGGCTTTTTGGTTAGCAGCCAAATGCCTTAACCACTACATCACCAGAGCTCCTTAAAGAGGACTATAAGTGGGAGGAAAAAAATTGGACTCCATTAATGTGATAGAGTGCATGGGCTCTATGGAGGGCCATAATCAGCATGAAACACCTCAGAGTGGAGTTGGCTGATGTAATTTTATCTAATATTCTAAATTTTTGCCTGTACTGCACTATACCCTAATTCCTCTCCATTACCCCAAACCTTCCCTAAAAGTTTGCTCTGTGGAATGACCTGACATTTATACTATTTGGAAATGGTGAAGGACCAGTGTGGGATGAAGTATGATAATAACACAAAATCTTCCATAAAATCCATGGAAGAATTGTTGGGAAGGAAACTCTTAACCAGGGACCTGCAAGAGAAGGATGATGCAAGGTAGACAGGGAAAGTTGCCATGTAGTTAGAGATGGAGATTCAAATAATAATCCAAAGTAATCCATATGGTGCTCTCTTTTCTTAACAGCTACTGCTCTTGTCCCATGCCAAATTTGATTCAGCACTGATTCATATTCTTTGAAAAGAATGTACTTGTGCAAAAGTATAGATATGCTCCTCTCTTGCAGGGAAGATAGGGTGTGGGGGTCACCTCACCTATATCATAACATATTCCTTTGATATTTTTTCTTCAGTTCCTCTGAAAGAAGTATAGATGTCAACTTTAATTTTTCATAATGATTTGGTTATATTGCAGGAACTTTTGATGTGAATAAATTATTGTTTAATTTAAATAATAGCTTGCAAATTCTAACAGGGTAGGGATTTATTAGGATTGTAATTGTGATTTATTATTTCTTCAATTAGATGTTCCATGGGAATGGAGTGGCAAGGATATATATTCATTTACATGTGCTAAATAATGACTTTAAATTTAATAAAACTCAGAGTTGAGGAGATGAAACTCACAGAGCAGTTTATCTTCATCAAACCTCTTAGAGGCATATTGTCATTTAAAGGATAATTTTAATATAATTCAAGGAACTCAATTATGTCCTCAAAAATGGCTTTTTGTCTTGTTTACTGTATTTTAAGCAACTCTGCAAATGTTATATATAGCAGTGAATGTTACATAACTGTGATAAATGATAGGAAAATGAGATAGTCAAGACTCATTGTGTTTACCATTTTGACTGACCACATGTAATAAAGGTAGCCAAACTTTGCAGCATATTGAGGAAAGAGGTTTCTTTTTTTTTTCTTTTTTTGATTGAATATCTAGAGCCCCAGACTGTATTTAATCCTCGTATATATAAACATATACCTTTATACTCTGGTCAAAAGAGAAATTGGTGGGGAATCAGTACAGAACTTGGCACTGGCTACACATTTTTTTTTTTTTATACATGATGTCAACAGTTGAAATATAGTCCAATAGGAATTCATAAAAGAGTTGTGCCATCACAGTATCCTATGTGGGTAGATATAACATGATGATAGACCATTAGGTAACCAAGAATACATATAAGACATTCCTTAGAGAAGGAAGTTCACTCTTTCTTGGCTGGAAATAGGCAGCTCTGATGATGCAGTGGTTAAGGAATGCTGCTGCTAACCTAAATGTCAGCAGTTCAAACCCACCCTCTGCTCCATGGGAGAAAAAAGAAGCAGTCTTCTTCTGTACAGATTTACAGTGCTGGAAACCCCATGGGATGGTCCTACTCTTTCCAAGAGCATCAGTATGAGTTGGAATACACTTCGTAGCAGTAGGTGGGTGGGTGGTGGCTGGGAATTGGAAAAGCTCTCCATGAGACCACACCCTACCATCATTCTCCCAATTGGACAATAGCATAGTGCCAAGCAGTATTAATAAGTTAATAAAGGGCCTTAGAAACCATCCAATGCAATAGCTCCACTTTTACAGAAGAGGGCACAGTGGTTGACAAAGTTTGAATGAGCTCTGGTAGCATAGTGGCTGAGGCACTTGACTGCTCACCAGATGGCTGGCGGTTCAAACCCATCAGCCACCTTGGAAGGAAGGTTGGGCAATCCTACTTCCGTAGTGATACTGCCTCGGAAACCCAAGGAGGGGTCGCTATGAGTCAGGGCTGACTCAACGGCAAATAACAACAACAACAACAACGGAAATAATTAGTTTGGTAGGAGAAGTTGTGGGAGCTCTGGTAGCACAGTGCCTAAGGCATGTGACTGCTAACCAGAGGGCGGGTGGTTTAAACCCACCAGCCACTCCTTGGAAGGAAGGTGGGGCAATCTACTTCTGTAGTGATACCACCTCGGAAAGCCAAGGAGGGGTCGCTATGAGTTGGGGCTGAATGGACAGCACATAACAACAACAACAACAGGAGAAGTTATGATACTCTGGTCTCCTAATTTTTCTTCATGTCACTTCCAGAGATTCCTCTAAGCTGCTACTGGTCCATGACATTTATGGATAAAAAGAATTTCCCCTCCTCTTTTTGTCTTTTGGATTCTGCAAAGAAATATTCAAGTGGAATGTATTCTTTTTCACAGTACAGCAAAAGATGCACACCGTATTACCATGTAAGGGATATGAATTAGAACTTGCTTTTTCAAATTTTTAAATTCTATATTTAATATTTTATGGCTCATAAGTGAGTAATAAATTATTTTTGTCCTAATCTATTATTTATGGAATGCTTTTAACAAAATTGAATGTAATTCTACAAAGTGACAGACAAAGGGAAAAAAATGTGCCAAGAGATAATTGGCTCAGTGCTGCCCCAAAGAATTTCAGACATTAATTTGGTGGAAATAGTTATGGGATGTCTAAGAAAAGCCTATTCACTAGCAATGACAGATGATCAACGTTGGATTATTCAAAGTTGAAATTTATAAAATTTTCTATATGTCCTTGGGCCATCCCAATGAAGTGAATTAAAATTTTTGGAACAAACATATTTTGACCAACTCTGTGGACCTATAAAATTTAATAATTTATACTTCTGGGGATTGGGGGAGAAATGGAAAAATCTATGGAGAGCCTCAGAATGAATAGTTACTTATGTATCTATATCCATATCTACATTGCATCTATATATTGAATGGACATTATATATACATATATACACACATACATACACACACATATATACATATACATATATATACATATATACATATACATATACATATATACATACATACACACACACACACACACACACATATATATATATATATATATATATATATATATATATAAACAACAGAAACTAAACTCACTGCCATTGAGTCAGATCTGACTCATAGCAACCCCTCCTTGGGTTTCTGAGGTGGTTATCACTATGGAAGTAGACTGCCCAACCTTCCTTCTGAAGAGTGGCTGATGGGTTTGAACTGCCAACCTTATGGTTAGCAATCAAATGTCTCAGGCTTTAAGCCCTTCCTCTTGATAATTGTGTCCCAGCTGATTTTTGGGCTTCCATACCTTCCCTGTAGTATCTCTGTGCTTTCAGAAAAGATCAATCCCTCCAGCTCCTGGATTCAGGCCATCAGTATCGCCCAGTCTTTTGAACGTACTGCCAGTTTCAGGGCCCTGGAAATAATTAAAACCTAAGATGTATTTGCTCATGTCTTCTGGGAAGAAATTTCTTTGCTTTCATAAGAGAATGATAAGGAATATTCCATTTCTTCTTCCCGTAACATTTCCTTTTCCTTCAGAGAACATCTATTAGGGTGTGAAATACATCATGTGAAGAGTATGATATTAGAGTTCTAGTTAATTGCATATTTACCAATAATGTTGCTTCATGATTTTTCTCAAAATGCCCCCCCCACACACACACACACACTCCACCAGCAGAAGTGCATATATTAGTTAAAAAATAATCATGGAAAATTGTTTTCTCTCTTTTTTCTGGAAAGTACTTTGAAGTAGAATAGAATGAGGTAAGTGTAAACACCAGTCCCTTGGGTTGAAACTTGGAAAAAATAGAACATCTCTTGACATCACTGAACACCTGTGTTTTCCCAGTGGGCTGTAACTACCCAGTCACAGATAGCTGTAAAGGCAATTATCTTTCTTCTTTCAGACCAAAGCTGTTGATATACAATAATTGAGTTTTCCCAGGATGTCTAAAGAAGAGAAGGTATGTCATCAAGAAGTATAGCTCAGTCCCCCTATTCATTTCTCTATAATTAAAAAGTGTTTGTTATGAAATATATAATACATAAAAGTTGTTTATCTTGAAAAGATTAACAAGTGAAAAGCCATGTACTCATTTCCCAACTTCAAAAGTAAAACAGAGCCAATAACTGAGGAGCCCTATATGTACCCCTCACTGATCTCACCATGTAGTAAACCCTGAAAGGTAACTGCTTTGTTGGATTTTGGTTTAATTATTCATTTGGTTTAGTCATTGCTTTCCCGTAGGGTTTTTTTTTTTTTTTTTTTTTTTTTTTTTTTTTTTTTTTTGTTTTTTTTTTTTTGTGTTTTGTTTTGAGTTGGGTTTTTTTTTTTTTTTTTTTTTTTTTTTTTTTTTTTTTTTTTTGTTAACCACTCTACGTGTCTGTACCCTTAAGCAACCTATTTTCAGTTCTGCTTATATTGGAAGTTCATTAAATGTAGTTACAGTGCATGTATTCTTTTGTGATGGTTTTATTTGCTAAATATTATGTTTTTGAGTTTAATTCATGCTGAAGCTATTACCTGTGGTTCATTTGTTTTCAGTATTATTCTTTAGTGAATGGTATAAATATACCTTATTTGATTTATACACTGTATTTTTGATTGGTATTTTGTTTGCTCCTAGTCATTTTTATAACAAACAAATCATTCTTGTATATATCTCCTGATGCATACATGCAGGAGTTTCTTTAGAGAGGAGATGCTGATTTGGATGGTATGAAAATGCTAAATTTAATTTGTAATCCTAAAATGCTTTCCATAGTTATCGCACCCATTTAACCCTCTCTGACACTTGTTGAAGGTCCAAGTTGATTCAAGGACCTTGGAGGTGCAAAGGTTAAGAGCTCAGCTGCTAACTTAAAGGTCACCAGTTCAAATCCATCAGCTTCTCCATGGTAGAAAAGACCTGGCAGTCTGCTCCCATAATGATTATAGTCTAAAAAACCATCTGGGGCAGCTCTACTCTGTCTTGTAAGGTCACTGTGAGTGACAGTCAACTTGACGTCAACACAACAAGTTGATTTACATTGTCTTCTGTGCTAGTTGTTGTTGTGTGCGTTTACAATGATAGAGGCCCGTATGAGAGAGTAGAACTGCCTCATAGTGTTTCCCAGGCTGTACTCTTTATGTGAGTAGATTGCCAGACCTTTCCTCCTAAGGAACTACTGGTAGGTTCAAACAACCAACCTTGTGATTAACAGCCAAGCACTTAACTGTTGTGCCGCCATGGATCCTTCTCTTCTATGTTTAGTATTGTTGTTGTCGTTTGCCATCAAGTCAGCCCTGACTCATAGTGACCCCTCCTTGGGTTTCCGAGGTGGTATCACTACAGAAGTAGATTGCCCAACCTTCCTTCCGAGGAGTGGCTGGTGGGTTTGAACCACCAGCCTTCTGGTTAGCGGTCAAGTACCTTAGGCACTATGCTACCAGAGCTCCTATGTTTAGTATTAGACAACTTTAAATTTTTCCCAGTAGTATTTCATACTTACATTGTATTTACTAACATTACTTACCAGATACACCTAACAACAACACAACATTTAACAAATAAGGAGCTCTGGTGTCGTAGTGGGAGCTCTGGTGGCATAGTGCCTAAGGCATTTGACTACTAATCATATGTCTGGCAGTTCAAACCCACCAGCCACTCCTCAGAAGGAAGATTGGGCAATCTACTTCCATTGAGATATAGCCTCAGAAACCCAAGGAGGTGTCTTTATGAGTCGAAGTCGACTTGACGGCAGTGAGTTTGGTTAGTTGTTGTTTGGTATCATAGTGGGTAAGGCATTTGGCTGCTAACCAGGAGGTAGGCAGTTCAAATTCACCAGCTCCTCCACAGGAGGAAAATGAAGCAATCTACTTCTGTAAAGATTGACAGCCTTGGGGTTGCTATGAGTCAGAATAGACTTCATGGCAGCAGGGTGTTTTTTTTTTTTTCAGTTTGCCAATTGCTAATGAGATTCAGTGTGTTTATTTTTATGGGCCATTTTAAATTTGTATTAGGTAGTTGTTACTTACTAACTTAGAGTATTTTGTCAAATATTAGTATAAGTATCATTTTATCCTCTCTGGCTTGTGATTTTACTCTTTCTTAACTTTAATATTGTAGAATTTATCATTACATTTTATAGCTTATACTTCTGTACCTTGTTTAAGAAGTCCCAACCTGCCCTACTTTAAGGTAAAAGTGATAAATAACTTTTTTTTTTTCTAAATGTTATAAAATCTTGACTTTCTTTTTAAATAATTTTATTTATATGGAAATATTTTGGATTGAGAAGGGTCTCAAATTTTTGTTTTGCCTGTATGATTTAAATAGATGGGGTAATTAATGGTCCTTGAACTGTTCTGTCTTCTCTAGTCTCCCATTTGATTAAATGTGGATTAAAAATGTGGATTAAACCAAAAAGGAGTTGCAATCGAGTTAATTTTCACTCATGGTGGTATTATATGTGTTAGAATAGGACTGCTCCATAGTGTTTTCAGTGGCAAATTTTTCAGAAGTAGATCGCCTGGCCTTTCATAAGACATGCCTGTGGGTGAACTTGAACCATCAATCTTTTGGTTAGCTATGAGGGTGCTACCTGTTTGCACTACCCAGGGGCTCCACATATGGCTTGATCTGAATCTGGCTTCACCATTCTGTCCTTCCTTGTGCCAATTTCCCATTATTGCAATTCATAGACTTACAAGAAATTTTTATTTATGGCAAGAGATTCTCTACTTTGTATTTTCTCATATGTGTCTTCACTAGTCTTGTTCATTCATTTTCCATGTAAGTTTTTTTAAAAATGTCATATTCATTGAACAGCATTACTGGGATTAATTGAATCACTCTTTTTATAAATATGGAAGGAGGACCTGGTGATCTACTTCCAGAAACTTGTCCAGTAAAAACCTTATGAACAACAGTGAAATGTTGCCTGATACAGTGCCAGAACATAACCCTCTCAGGTTGAAAAGCACTCAAACTATGACTGGGAAGAACTGTCTTCTGGAGCCACCCTTAGCGATGTGCATGGAGTAAAGCTTTCAGAACCTTAATTGGTAGATGTGGCACAACTCAAAGTCAGAAGAAACAGTTGAAAATGTCCATTAATAATCAGAACATGGGATGTATGAAGCATGACTTTAGGAAAATTGGAAGTTGTCAAAATGAAATAGAACATATAAAGATTGATATCATAGGCATTAATGAGCTGAAATGGACTGATGTTAGCCATTTGAATCAGAAATCATAGAATCTACTGTGGCAGGGATGATAAATAGAAAAAGTATGGCATCACAGTCATCATCAAAAAGAACATCTCAAGATTTGTCCTGAAGTCCATTGCTGTCAGTGATAAGATAATATCCATATATCTACAAGGAAGATCTTTGATGAAGATCAAAGACTATAGCCTTCAGTATAGATTACTCCTCAGCATAAAGAAAACAACAACAGCAACAAAAAATTCTCACAACTGGCCCAGTAAGCAATATCATGATAAATGGAGAAATTACTACAATTGTCAAGGATTTCATTTAATTTGGATCCACAATCAAACAGCAGTAAAAAACAGGGAAACAGCAGTAAAAAAGTCAAACACACTATTGTGTTGGGTAAATCTGCTGCAAAAGACCTCTTTAAAGTGTTAAAGAACACAGATTCACTTTGAATACTAAGCTGCACCTGACTCACACTGTGGTCTTTTTAATAGCCTTGTATGCATTTGAAAGCTGGCATTGAATAAGAAAGACTGAAGAAGAATTGGTACATTTGAATTGTCCCATTGAATGTGCCATGGACTGCTAGAAGAACAAGTCTGTCTTGGAGGAAGGACAGCACCTCTCATGGTTTGGGCATGTTATCAGGAAGCATTCGTCCCTGAGAAGAATATCATGCTTGGTAAAGTAGATGGTCAGTAAAAAGGAGGAAGACTCTTAATGCGATGGATTGACACAGTGGCTGGAAAAATGGGCTTAAGCATAATAATAATTATGACAATGATGCAGGACCAGGCAATGTTTTGTTCTGTTGTACATGAGGTCACTATGAGTTGAAACTAATTCAACAGCACCTAACAAAAACAAGGCCAGTTCATATGACTGTTACTCAAATTTACATACTGTTAATGCCAAAGGTAAACAAAGTGCAAATTATTACCAACTTCTGCTTTCTGAAATTTATCACACATGCAATAAAAATGCATTGATAATTACTGGTGATTAGAATGTTTAAATTGGAAACCATGAAGGATCAGTAGTTGGAATATATGGCCTTAGTGATAGAAATGACACCAGAGATCTCATGATAGAATTTTAAAATTCATTGCAAATATCTTTTTTGAACAACATGAACAGTGGCTATACACATGGATCTTGCCAGGTGGAATACACAAGAATCATATTGTCTCAATCTGTGCAAAGACAGGATTGAGAAAATCAATATCATCAGTCAGAACAAGGCCAGGGGCCAATTCCAGAAAAGACTAGCAATTTGTCCTATGGAAGTTCGAGATAAGGCTGATGAAAATGAAAACAAGTCCAGCAGAGCCAAAGTATGACCTTGATATGTCCCACCTGGAAACAGAAACCATCTCAAGAATACATTTGATACATTGGACACTATAATGACCGAGGACCAGACAAGTTGTGGGATGACATCAAGGACCTCATACATGAAGGAAGCAAAAGATCATTTCAGAGACAAGAAAGGAAGAAATTACCAAAGTGGATGTCAGAAGAGACTCTGAAACTTGCTCTTGAATGTAGAGTAGCTAAAGCAAATTGAATAAATGTTGAGGTAAAAGAGCTGAACAGAAGATTTCAAAGGGTAAATCAAGAAGACAAAGTAAAGTATTACAATGAAATATGCAAAGAGGAGTTAGAAAATCAAAAGGTGAAAGAACTGAAGAAAACTATTAATCCTTGAGTTGCAATAATGAAGGATTCTAAGGGGGAAGTTATTGAATGGTGCTGGAAGCATCAAAGGAAGATGGAAAAATATAGAGTCACTGTATCAAAAAGAATTGGTTAAATGTTCATCCATTTCAGGAAGTAGCATATAATCAAGAACTGGTGGTACTGAAGGAAGTTCAAGCTTCCCTGAAGGCAATGATGAAAAACATGCCTCCAGGGATTGACAGAATGCCAATTGAGATGTTTCAACAATTGGATGGAATGATGGAAGGATGGAAGTGCTGACTCATCTATGCCAAGAAATTTAGAATGCAGGTACCTGTCCAACGAACAGGAAGAGATCCATATTTGTGCCCATTTCAAAGTTAGGTTATCCAAAAGAATGTAGAAATTATCAAACAATATCATTAATATCACATGCAAGTAAAATTTTGCTGATGATAATTTCAAATACAGGGTACTTCCAAAATTTCAAGCCAGACTCAGAAGAGGATGTGGAATGAAGGATATCATTACTGATTTCAGATGGATCTTGCCTGTAAGCTGAGAATATCAGAACGATATTTACCTATGCTTTATTGACTATGCAAAGACACATAGCTGTGTAGCTGTGATTTTCATAAATATGTATAACATTGTGAAGAATGGGATTTCCAGAACACTTAATTGTGCTCATGCAGGCCCTGGAGATAGACCAAGAGGCTGTTGTTCAAACAGAACAAGGAGATATTGAGTGTTTTAAAATCAGGAAAGATATGTGTCAAGGTTGTATCCTTTCCCCATACTTATTCAATCTGTATGCTGAGCAAATAATCAAAGAAGCTGGACTATAAGAAGAAGAATGTGGCACCAGGATTGGAGAAAGACTCATTAACGACTTTGGATATGTAGATAGCACAACTTTACTTGCTGAAGTGAAGACGAATTGAAGCAATTACTGATGAAGATCAATGACTACTGTCTTCAGTAAGAATTACACCTCAACATGAAGAAAATGAAAATCCTCACAACTAGACCAATAAGCAACATCATGATAAACAGAAAAGATTCAAGTTGTCAGGGATTTCATTTTACTTGAATAACAATCAATGGAATCAGCAGTCAAGAAATTAAATTACATTTTGCATTGGGGAAATCTCCTGCAAAAGACCTCTTTGAAGTTTTCAAAAGCAAAGATATCACTTCAGGGACTAAGGTGCAGTTGACCCAATCCATGATATTTTCAATAGCATCATGTGCATGCAAAACTGGACAATGGACAAGGAAGACCGAAGAAAACTTGATCAATTTGAATTATAGTGTTGGCGAATATCGACTATACCGTGGATTAGCAGAAGAATGCACAAATCTGTTTTGGAATAAGTACAGCCAGAATGCCCCTTGCAAACTTAGAAGCAGGGTATGGAGAGACCTGGCCTCACCTGCTTAGGGCATGGTATAAGCAGGCACCAGTTCCTAGAGAAGGCTATCATGCTTGGAATAGTAGACGGTCAGCGAAAAAGAGGAAGACCCTCAATGAGCTGGAGTGACACAGTGTTTGCAGCAGTGAACTCAAGAATGAGGAGGGTGCAGGATCTGACAGGTTTGTTCTGTTGTAATATGTTTTATATGTGTACATATGTTGTACATGTGTGCACACATATGTGCATATGCATGTACTGTTGTACATGTGCATGCTATGAGTCAGAACCCATTGGAAGGCAACTAACAACAACAATATATAAATATGGAATATTTATTTATTTTAGATTTCAGTGCCTTAAAATTTTATGATTTTCTCCATAAATAATAGCTTCTCTATTTGTTTTTATGTATCCCTTTTGTTGTTGTTGTTGTTAACCTGTAAAGTATCTCTTTCTAATATAATTTTTTATACTTTTATTTGGTTTATACACATTTTAAATTATATTTTTATATTGATTTTTGTCCTTTTATGTAACTAAACTAAACCTAAGGTACTTAATGACCTAACCCAGGTAAGTGTCTTATTCATTCTTATTACTTATCTGTACATTTTTGCTTATGCCATCTGTGTAGACAATTAAATCATTTCCCTGTAATGACAACTTTTTCCTTCTCTAAAGCTGTCACATTTTATAATTTTTTTCTAAATTTTCTTGTCTTATTGTCCTGGTTAGAACTCCATTACAATATAGAGTAGAAGTGATGATACCAGCCAAGCTTTGTGGTTTTTTTCCTGGTTTTAAAGAGAACATTTTTACATCTCTCATTACCCTATTATTTAGAATGTTTACTAGCGGTTTCCTGTAGATGCCCTTTATGAACTTAAGAATGTCCCTGCTGTTTCTAATTTGCTAAGATTAATTTTTCTTATTTTGATGTTTTGATACCCTCAGTTATATTTTTGTTTTTAATTTTGTTGATTTCTCTCTTCATTCTCATCTTTCTTTCTTTCCTTTTTATAGTTTTTAAGCCTAGTTCACTGTTCTTGGCCTATCTTATTAAGCTGATCAATTTAATTAATTTTGAACGTTTTTCCAAACTGTGTTAGTGGTATCCCAAGGTTGATATATAGTTTTAAATTTTACATATCATCTGATTCCATAATGATTTCTTCTTTAACCTATCACTGAGTAGGTGGTGTGTTTTAGTTTACAGATGTATGTAGTGTTTCTAGTGACTTTTTGTTATTAATTACAAATTTAGTTTCTTTTTGATTACAGATGATTGTGTGTACTCTATGATAACAGCCCTGCAAAAAATTATTGAGACTCTTTTTCTTTTGTGTGCATGTGTGTTAAATATTCTATGCCAAAAATTACCTATACTTTTGGTTATATTGTCCAATCCATTTAATTAGATCAAACATGTTCATTGTATTACTTTAAATATAGCGTTAACGATTTCTGTCTACTTGATCTATACATTTCTAAGGCACTGTGGGATTGTCAGGGTTACCATATCAATTTTTTATTTATGTCTGGGTGTGTTATTATTGTGCATACGTGTTCAAAACTGTATTTTCCTGGTAGATATTATTATATAGTGCTTTGGCTGCTAACCAAAAGATCAGTGATTCGAACCCACAAGCTGATCTGTAGAAGAAAGATGGGGCAGTCTGCTTCTGTAAATATTTACAGCCTTGGAAACCCAATGGGGG
>NW_006922212.1:428887-430744 GCF_000298275.1 Orycteropus afer afer
TCTTCGCCACTTCCTTCAGTGCAGCTTTGACTTCTTCCTTCAATACCATTGGTTCTTGATCATATTCCACCTCCTAAAACAGATGATCACCTACCAGGTCTTTTTGGTACTGTGACTTTGTGAATTCCTTCCATCTTCTTTCGATGGTTCCTGCATCATTCAATATTTTGCCCATAAAATCTTACAATATTTCAACTCGAGGCTTAAATATTTTCCTCATTCTTTCAGCTTGAGAAATGCCAAGTGTGTTCTTCCTTTTTGGTTTTCTAACTCCAGGTCTTTGCACATTTCATTATGGTAATTGGCTTTGTCTGCTTGAGCTGCTCTTTTTTCTTGCCATTTCTTCCATTTGCTTTAGTTACTCTTTGCTTAAGGTCAAATTTTAGAGTCTCTTCTGGCATCCATTTTGGTCTTTTCTTCCTTTCTTGTCTTTTTAATGACCTCTTGCTTTCTTCATGGATGACATTCTTGATGGCATCCCATAATTCTTCTGGTTTTCGGTCATTGGTGTTCAAAGCATCAAATATATTCTTTAGATGATCTCTAATTCAAGAGGGATATATTCAAGATTGGGAGCTCTGATAGCGTAGTGCCTAAGGCACTTGGCTGCTAACCAGAAGGCTGGCAATTCAAATCCACCAGCCCCTGCTCGAAAGGAAAGTTGGGCAATCAACTTCAATAGAGATACCTCCTCAGAAACCCAAGGAGGGGTTGCAATGCATTGGGTCCACGCGACGACATATAACAATGACAACAACAATATTCAAGGTCATGTTTTGGCTCTTGTGGACTTGTTTTAATTGTCTTCAGCTTGAAATTGAACTTGCATATGAGTAGCTGATGGGCTGTTCCACAATCAGCTCCTGGCCTTGTTTTGTCTGAAGATATTGAGCTTTTCCATCTCCTTTTACCACAGATGTACTCAATCTGTTTCCTGTGTACTCCATCTGATGAAGTCCACATGTATAGCCGCTGTTTGTGTTCTTGGAAAAAGGTATTTGCAATGAATAAGTTGTTGCACTCGACAAATCCTATCATCCCATCTCCAATGTTATTTCTGTCACCAAGACCAAATTTTCCAGGTACCAGTGATTGTTCTTTCTTTCCAACTTTTGCATTCCAGTCACCAGTGATAGTTAACATGTTTGATGGCACACTCAGTCAATTTTAGACTGCAGATTTTGATAAAAATCTTCAATTTCCTCATCTTTGGCTTTGGTGGTTAGTGCATAAATTTGAATAATAGTCATATTAACAAGTCTGGGCAGCCGGATGTGGTATTCTCATGATGAGACTAGTAATCAACTCCATGGTGGAATCTACTGTGAGCAGCTGAGTAGCTGCCTTAGAAAATGTGGCCTGCTTCTTGTATTTAAGCAGAAGCCTTGAGGAATGGTCTCTAGCTTATGGCACACTTGGATCCTGCATGTAGCCATGTCATTGTTCAGCAGCCTACCATGCTCTGCCAACTTGGGATTTACAATGGACTTGAATTAATGGCCTACCATGTGGTTTGGTATCGGGACTGCCATTTTATTTGTCAACCTTGGGCTTATTAGCCTCAGCAGCCAGAAACTGCCTGAGTGAAGAAAAGCCTCTAGCTTCAGTGGGCCGGGAGCAAGAGGCAGAGCTAAAGCCCAAGGTCAAGGGGCTTTCATACCTCCCCTAGAGCCTGGCACTTTTGAACTCAGACTTCTAGCCTCCAAACTGTAAGAGAATAAACTCCTGTTTGTTAAGGCCATCCCATTTGTGGTATATTTTTGTCAGAGTGGCACTAGGTAACCAGAACAAGTATTAACTGGTTTTCCCTGTAGGCGTATGAATATTATCCTATAACTGACAGCATTATACTTCAGG
>NW_006922212.1:431439-432932 GCF_000298275.1 Orycteropus afer afer
CCTCACAGCAACATGCAGGCCACCACATAGGACAAACTGACAGACAAGTTTGTCTCCCTTAGCTGTTCAAAGCCCCTCTGCCCTCCCCTTACCTAGATCCTGCAGCTCTTCTCTCACTTCCTGCCTCTTGGGGTGGGGCCTTGTCTCCCTCCCCTTACCTGGATCCCACAGCTCTGTCTTGTCCCCAGCTCTTCCCTCACTTCCTGCCTCTTGGGGTGGGGCCTTTTCTCCCTCTCCTTACCAAATGACTGTGTAGACTTGAAATGCATGTATCTTGAATAAAATCCAAGTGCCTTCAAATGGCTTAGGTAAGTCTGCATGATCTGGGCACTACATACCCACCTCTCTAACCTGTCTCATAGCACTTCCCTTTTGCTTCAGCATGTATTAGCCGTACTGGCTACCTTTTGGAATCTCAAAAAGCCAATTCTTTTCCCACTTTAGTTTCTTTGCACTTGGTATTTCCCTTCTTGACATTGTTGTGCTTCTTAAAATTTGCAGGACTGGCTCCTTCTTTTTGTTCAGATTTCATCTTAATTGTCTCCTCCCTAAGTGGTCCCTGATCCCTCTTCTGTTTTAAGTGATCTTCTGTGCCCTTTCACATTTTCCTGTTTTTGTTTTTGTTTTCACAAAGCTGATAAATACCTGAATTTGTCTTGTACTGTAGTTTCCGTGAGAGCAGGGACTTTCTCTTTTACTAAACTCTGCCCCACCCCCAACAGTTTAGCTGTGTGCCTGTGGCACAGAGTAGCTACTCATACCAAAAAATGCCAAGTCAGATGCCCGTGAGTCAGTTTTGATTTATGGCTGCCTCATGTGTTTCAGAGTAGAACTGTGCTCCATAGTGTTTTCAGTGGCTGTGATATTTTGGAAGTAGATCACCAGGACTTTCTTCTGCATCACCTCTGAGTGGATTTAAATCAACAACCTTTCAGTTCTAGATGAATAATTAACCATTTACACCACTTCACTCAGGGACTTGTATCTGTTCATAAACTTTGTTCAAAAATTTCACTAAATAATTAGTGAATAAATTTAGATAGTGGAAGTCTCCTCAATTAATATTGTTGCTGTTATAATTCTAATATGTAATCTTTATCTCAGACAGTTTTAAAAAAAAATCGTATACTGTGTAATTACCTTTAGTCTTGTGAGAACTGTTGTAATTTTTTATTATAAACGTAAATAAAGAAATATCTGTAAGCAACCTGATGCTATGACTTTCAAGATTTCTTATCCAGTGAATTCATGTTAAGAATTTTTATGTTCAGTACTGCTCACGTCTTTCTGTACAAATACAAATAAAAGTGGTGAGTGAGGAAGCTGTTACCATGAACTTATTCTCAATAATGCAAGTGTGTTTCCCTTTAAAGGCAAAACTAAATGTCACACCTGATTTTTCTAGTTGCATTTTTGTTTTCATGGTTGTCTGTAGAAAGTATTTTGTTCACGTCTTTTCTTTTTCTTCTTCCTGAGGGGTTACTTTTCTGAGT
>NW_006922212.1:433032-434205 GCF_000298275.1 Orycteropus afer afer
CCTCTTGGGGTGGGGCCTTGTCTCCCTCCCCTTACCTGGATCCCACAGCTCTGTCTTGTCCCCAGCTCTTCCCTCACTTCCTGCCTCTTGGGGTGAGGCCTTTTCTCCCTCTCCTTACCAAATGCACAACAACAACTATGTGTTTATCACTTCGGTCAAGTCCTGCAAGGAAATATGTGGTGCAGTCCAAGAATGTGGTAAAGCTTGAGCACTACTAAAATTAACTTCAAAACTTCCTTTGCTAGTTTTTTTTTGTTTGTTTTGGTTATAAGGGATGTATTAGTTTAGATGTACAACAAACCACCCACAACAATCATTTTTTAGCTTAGAGTTCTGTGTTTTGGAAATATGGGCTGATCCCTGTTGTGCAATTCTTCTTCTGGGTCTCTTGGGCTTCCTCCCACAGCTGCAGTCAGCTCATAGAGTGTTCGTGGTCAAGTTGATCCTGCTTAGCCTTCCACACGTCTGGTTGTTGGATCCAATGATGGGGACAACAGGGCCATGTGTATCTCTCAGGCTAGCCCAGGGTTTTTCACATGTTAACTAAGTTTGGAAGGCAACAAGACAGTTGAGTACTCCTTGCACAAGCATTTATCATATCTCTACTTCTGTCACATTTGCTCATATCCCTTTGGTCAATGCATGTCATATGGCCAAAGCCAGATACCAAGAGGTAGAGATAGGCATTCAGTCTCTTAATGGGAGAAACTGTAAAGTCACATTACAGAAGCGTGTTCATATAGCAGTGGGAGGAGTTAGTGGTCATGTTTATAATTTACTGGAAGGAGTTCCTTAAAATCATCTTTTAAAACATCAGCATCTTAACTTTGGGAAAGAAAAAATCAAAGTTCAATCACTGACTGACTGTTTTCTAACATTTTCTCCTGGATTCCAAGCTAAGTATTAATTCTTACATTTTTTTATCTGGAAGAAGTACTTTATAAACTCATTGATGTGCTGGTTCTACCCTCCTTCCCCTTCCCCAATCTGATTCACTATATTTGGGGCATGGGAGTTTTAAAAAAAATTACTGCTGAATTGTGATAAAGAAGGTCTAAAATGACTGTACTTTTCTGAAGACAGAACAGAAATAGTACACATACTTATTTCTAAGCAAGGAGAAAGCAAGCTTCCATTTCTTTCTGATAATATGTTCTATCTTATAAAAAAAAA
>NW_006922212.1:434305-441633 GCF_000298275.1 Orycteropus afer afer
GCTCCTTGGTGGTTTTTGGGGATTCAAGATCTGGGCGCAACTATATATATATAACTCTGGTGGCATAGTGCCTAAGGCACTTGACTGCTAACCAGAAGGCTGGCAGTTTAAACCCACTAGCCCCTCTTCAGAAGGAAGGTTGGGCAATCTATTTCTGTAGTGATACTGCCTCGGAAACCCAAGGAGTGGTCACTTTGAGTCGGATCCGACTTGACAGCAGTGAGAGAGTGAAAGAGCAAAAACTCAAATTCAAATACGGTTTAACCATACAATAAGTATGTTTTCACATAAGTAAATTTAAATAATATGGAAAAATGGTAAAATACGCATTGTTGAAGTAGTAAGTATTGTTATAAATGATGCTGTGCCTTCCAGGCGCTTCTTACAAGTAGCTCTTTTCTTAATATTTTTCTAAAAGGATCTTTCTCATAGATTTTGAACATTGTGAATTTCTTTAAAGGGAGCAGCTGAAATAGGGAAATAGAAAATTAGGTATTCTTTCTTCAAGGGATATTATGTCCTCTTTCTATATAATTAATGAGGATAATTATATTTAAGTTTTTAGTCTTTGACCAATTATTTGATTTATGTAAAAATGATTGGATATATATTTTAATAATATATTTTATACTGCTAGCTATTTTAAACTCTGCCTTGTAAATATAATTATATCTTTTTAAATATAGGCAAACCATCTACTAGGCAAATAATCACTACCAGTTATAATCACCCTATTGAAATGCCATGTAAAGTACCAAAATTTAGCATAGAACAAAACAATAGTTGAAGGTATGGTTAGAAAATAACAAGAAACATATTTTGGTACAAAAACAATGTGTAGTTACTTTTGTTTGTGCATATATATTATCAGAAAGTCATGGGTGATGCTCTGGGTTTAGTACCCCATGACTGTATCTGCTTGTGGATTATTGGGTTGAAATTCTGTTTGGATTTGCCCTTAATACACCCCAGAGGAAAAAAGGTCTTTTCCTTGCAGCTACTCATAGGAGATGCCGGCAAGATTTCTAGAGGACAGTTCTGCCTCTGGAGACTGATTAAGTTTTATTATCATCTAATAAAAGATTCCCAGTGTGCTGTTTGCCATTTCATTTTCTGAAAGCATAATGAAAATTGAAAATATTACTTTTTCTATTTCATGTCTTGTGAAGACAATTTCAGTGTGGCATATGTCTCTCAGCAAGTCATACACTTACATCAGGTAGAAATTCTGATAAATGCACTTACAGTCCTGATTCAAAGTCAATGTCCATTTCATTTCACTGTTGATAGGTTTTGCTTACAGTATAAGTTGAAGAATCTCTTCTCTTTATTCTTTATTTTGTAAGCATTAGCTTTACAACTCCACCATGAGCTATTTTTATTTCTAGATGCGCCCGTTTCCACTCAGGAAATTGTCCTAAAATAATAAATTAAGAAAGATAGTATGAACCACCTAACTTGTTTGTTAACTAGCAAGTCATCCAGAGTCAAAGTAAGAATTGTTATCTCTACTATTTAAGTCATATTGTTTCACTGTGTTTTTTTAAAATAAGAAGCTTAATAAAAAGTGTAATATCTGCTAAAAACACAAAGCATTGTGAATGGGGAGGAGTAGGGCTATGCTAATGCACAAGAAATCCTGTTATAATTTCCATTTATACAACCACATATGGCTTTCAGCCTTTAAACTTTTCTTTTTCCATACCATTCAAATGTTTTTATTATGTTTATTTTCATGTTTGATAACTTCCCTAAATCATTTTAAAATCCAATATGATATTTAATTCTTGTGACAGTTTAAACTTTGAAACATTTCTTGTTCAATTTCAAGTGCAGGTAAAATTCTAATAATTTTGTATCTTTTTAACTCGAGCAATTCTGACTTCTTTGCCCCCAGTAGCATGTATTATGTAATACTCTCTGGTGAAAAATTCAGTGACCTTAAAATACAGTTCATGGGAATCATTCAGGTCTCAATGACATCTTCAGGAAAATGCCTATGTGTTATTGACTGCCAGAGCTTAGAGTTGAAAGGGGCTTTCAATAGTTTTTACTTTAAGCTCATGATTCACAGCTCAGTTAAGACACACACATAAGACAATCATAGAAAGCCAGGTTCTTCATGTTGGGTGTCTGTGCACCTGAATGGCAGTGGCTTCTATCCACGTGACATAGATACTAAAGAGTAACAGGTTTTCCCAGACAAACGAGGTGCTCACATTGCTTAAAGCATGGGCCCTGTTGCCTTGGAGTTGAATCTGACTCCGAGTATAACTTCTATACTGTTTTCCATGACTGGCTTTTCACAAATTGATTGCTAAGCCTTTCTTCTAAGGAGCCTCTGGGTGGACTTGAACATACAGCCTTACAGTTAGCAGCTGCATGCATTAACCTTTGCACCGTTCAGGAATGCCAAAATTGATACTTGGATTTTGTGACTGGGAGTAGTAAATTAAGTTTTTCTATTCCTCAGTTACCAACATGGTGCTCAGGATGAATTATATATAACACAGATGAACATACACTTCACTGTTTTTGCCACAGAGAATATGCCTCATGTTCAGTTATCAGTGATGAAGATGTTCATTTATCAGTTGCATGACAGTGTTCAGTTAACATAAACAATGATTTTGTAGCCTTAAAAAAAACCTCACTGCTGTGGAGTTGATTTTGACTCATAGTGACCCCTCCTTAGGTTTCCGAGGCAGTATCACTATGGAAGTAGATTGCCCAACCTTCCTTCTGAGGAGTGGCAGGTAGGTTTGAACCACCAGCCTTCTGGTTAGCAGTCAAATGCCTTAGGCACTATGCCACCAGGGTTTCAAAATGAAAGGAATCTATACTGTGGGGATTAGCCAAATTCTGAGGAGTATGTTTCCAAATGAGCCTCCCTGTGAGTATAATTCAAATTTGAATTAAGGAAAAAAAAAAAAAAAGAAAGAAAAACTTTAATGATCATTAAAAACCAACTGAAATGTCAATGAATTTAGAAAATTCCAATTATAATGCAAATGCAAAATGATCAGCAGAGCAAAACAAGCAAAACACTGAAGTTTTCTAAAGCCCAATCTAGTTCTAAAATTGCATTCATTTAAGATCATAAATTTGCCTTATGAATTAAAATGCCAGAGAAAGATAGCAGAATTGTTTACCACTCTGGTAAGGATTTGTTTATCTTGATGAGCCTAATTCAGACCCCACAGTACTGAAGATTTTTGCATGGCCTTAAATGTCTCTCTAAACCTAAATAGATCGAGTTGGCCCATTTACAAAAAGTCATTTCCGTCTATAGATGAATCATTTCTGCCTGTGGGTCAACGTATGTAGGAAATCAAGTCTACAGTACTTTGTGTGTGTATGTGTCTATGTGCATGTGTGTGAAGGTTGGGCAATCTACTTCTGTATTGATATTGCTTTGGAAACCCAAGGAGGGGTCGCTATGAGTTGGATCCAACTCCACAGCAGTGGGTGTATGGTGCTGATATACATATCTTAGAACCTAGTGTCATTACATTGTTTCTGCCATTTAAAAATGATTTCTTGTACCTTATATGGTTTATTTTATAGACATTTGATATGAACTATGTAAGAGCTCATATAAGAGCTATGTAAGAGAAGAGACAAAGAAAATCACGCCAAAGGAATATCTATTTAAGTTTTTATGCTTACCTGATATTTTCTTAGTGTATCTACTGCCTTTACTTATTTATTTTAACTCCCTAATCAATTCAAACTAATAGAGTGGAACAGTTGATTATTTTTAATGCAAAGCCTTTAAAAAAAATAATTTAAAGGATATTAGCTAGTTATATCAGTCTTTAAGTATCTTGCCACTTTTGATCTGGTCATTACTCCAGCATTTGAAGACACTGAAATAATGAGCCTGGAAGTTTGAATCCTAGTTCATTGTGCCCCTAAAAATGACCAGATTTCATAATGTACATCAGAAATGACTGCATTATAATTTTTCTTCTTGTAATACATACCCTACATGTCTCAGGCCATAGAACATATGATGCATTTCATAATTGTAGATGATACACTGAAAGTTAAACCTGTCTCCCAATGACCCTCCCTCTCTCTCTTCTCAATGTCTGACAATCACACACCGATGCTCAGAGAAAGACAGTCACAAAAATGGGTTAGTAAAAGTTTTATTTTTAAAAAGTGAAAATCATTACGTTTCTCCCTCTAACAAAGTTACTTATGCAGGGATCTGAGATTCTGTTTCAGATGTTGCTATTTATCAGTATTCTTCATTCTTTCATTTAATAAATATTTAAGTACCTATTTGCCACAGCGTATGATACTGGATTAACAGTGGGACTAAAACAATGTAGTCCTGGCATGCACCAAACTTACTCTGTGTTGCACTGGACAGTCAGTAAGTAGGTTAACAAACACAAGCCAAATTATACATGAAGGGAAACAAGGAAGGAAGGATGAAAGGGGGCTTTTTTTGTACTGATAGGTCACATTAGACAACTCTGAGACAATGAAAATTAAGGTGACGATTGAAGCAGTCTGCTTTGCACAGTGTGTATTGTTCAGTGTATTGTTAAGTATAGGTAGTAGGAGGCGTGGGGACCTGCCTGTTTCCATGAACTGAGAGAAGGCCAATGTGGCTGGGGGCAGTCGGCAATGGACAGAATGGTGGCAAATGAAGATAAAGTGGACAGGGACTAACAGAACATGCAGTGAGGCTTAGATTTTATGCTGAGTGCGGGAGGAAGCCATTAGAGGGGCTTAACCTTGACTAACATTAATAAAAAAAATGGTCCAGTCCCTTTAACTTCTTGGAAATCTCTATGTGAAACTTTATAAACTGAAGAATGTGAGAGTGAATCAGGTATGAATTAGCCATGGTTTGAAGCCTGGCCATGCTAGAACCACACCGGATGGATTTCCCATCATTCTGAAATGGTGACATGTATTTTGTGTATAGGAATGCTGTTTGGCTGGCCATCATGCAGAACTAGTTGCCCCCTTATTACCATTTACAAGAAATGTTTTTTCACCATCTCACAGAATAAATTATCTTGATGATGTAAACCTTTTCATTTTGAATACTTGTTTTATAAAGCTTGGTGAGAGAGAAAATTTCTGAGAGAATAATATATAGATATAAAAGATGGGCTATAACAAGTGAAAAAATAAAACTCTATTGTAGTACTTATCTAGTACAGCATGTCTAATGGAAGTTTTTGTGAAGATGAAAATGTTTTATTTCTATACAGTATCCACTATATCTATCCACCATATCTGTACAGTAGCCACTACTCACATTTGGCTATTGAGTATTTAAAATTTGGCTACTGTGACCCAGAAACTGAATTTTTAATTTTATTTCATTTTAATTAAATTTAAATAGCCACATTTGGCTAGTGGCTGCTTTATGGGACAGTTGAGATTTTGTGTACTTGTTATGGGTTATCAGTTAGGGTGGATCAATGGGAAGTACAGGCACAGACCTGCCCTCCAGGAGCACACAGACATACACACATGCTAAATGTGCATACCCTACCTGGGCACATAAGGTTGATGGTGAGAAGCACATGGCGATTTGAATTAACTGCTAGCAGTTGTAGAAGAGGGACTGATTGGTTTTGAGTGATGAATTGAGGGGCGGAATTGACAGGGCTCTGAGAATCATGAAAGGAGTGGTGATGATATAGTGGTGAAAGGGCTTGGCTGCTAACCAAAAGGTTGTTAATGTGAACTCACCAGCCCCTTTGCTGGAAGAAGATGAGACAGTCTCCTTCTGTAAGATGTAAAGACTCAGAAACCCTATGAGACAGTTCTACTGTGGCCTATAGGGTTGCTGTAGATGGGAATTGACATTCATGGCAGTGCGTACTGGGCTTTCAAGGGTAAGTAAGTTCAAAGACCTTAAGATCAAAGGAACCAACATGAGAGGAGAACAAGGGGTCAGCATTAAGGATATGACAATAATATAATAGTAATAATGAGAGCTAGCATCTATCAAGTATTTATAATGACTGAGACATTTTTTCTAACAGCTTTGCATGTACCAGTACATTTCATATTCACAACGGTTGTCTAAGGTTAAATGCTACTGTCATATCCCCAAATTACAGATAAATGAGGGCAACAAAGTCAAGCAAATACCTAAGGGCAAACCCATAGTAAATGACAGAACCAACGTCTGAACTCAGGAACTATGATTCCAGATTGTTGTTGTTGTAGATGCCATCAAGTGCTCCGACTCATAGGGACCTTACGTACAACAGAATGAAACACTGCCCAGTCTTGTGCCACCCTCACAATACTTGCTAAACCAGAGCCCATTGTTACAGCCACTGTGTCAATTCATCTCCTTGAGGGCCTTCCCCTTCTTTGTTGACTCTCCACATTACCAAGCATGATACCCATCTTCAAGGAATGTCCCTTCTGACCAAAGTAGGTCAAACATAGTCTGGCCATTCTCGCCTCCAAGGAGCAACATTCTTGCTGCATTTCTTCCAGGACAGATTTGCTAGTTCTTCTGGCAGTCCATGGTACTTTCTGTATCCTTCACCAACACCACAACTCAAAAACATCAACTCTTCTTCAGTCTGGCATATTCATAGTCCAACTCCCACATATGACGCGATTGAAAATACCATGGCTTGGGTTAGGTGCACCTTAGTCTTCGAGGAGACATTTTTGCTCTTCACCACTTTTAAAAGGTCTTTTGCAGCAGATTTCCCCAGTGCAATACATCATCTGATGTCTTGATTGCTGCTTCCATCAGTGTTGACTGTGAAGCCAAGTAATAGGAAATCTTTGACAACTTCAGTCTTTTCTCCATTTATCATAATGCTGTTTATTGGTCCAATTGTGAGAATTTTCATTTTCTTTATGTTGAGATGTAATCCATGTTGCAGACTGTAGTCTTTAATCTTCATCAGTAAGTGTTTAAAGTCATCTTCACTTTCAGCAAGCAAAGTTGTGTCATCTGTACATCTCAAATTGTTAATGAGTCTTCCTCCAAACCTGATGCCACACTCTTCTTCATATAATCCAGCTTCTCGGACTATTTGCTCAGCATACAGATTGAATAGATATGGTGAAAAGATACAACCCTGATGCACTCCCCTCCTAATTTTAAACCATGCATTATCCTTGTTCTGTTTGAATGACAGCCTCTTGGTCTATGTACAAGTTCTTCATGAGAACAATTAAGTATTATGGAATTCCCACTCTTCTCATTGTTATCCATAATTTATTATGAGCCACACAATTGAATACTTTTGCATAGTCAATAAAACACAAGTAAACATCTCATATTCTTTGCCTTCAGACAAGATCTATGTCATGTCAGCAAT
>NW_006922212.1:442243-443519 GCF_000298275.1 Orycteropus afer afer
TCTTTGCATATTTCATTATAATAATTGACTTTGTCTTCTTGAGCTGCTCTTTGAAATTTTCTGTTCAGCTCGTTTATCTTGTCATTTCTTCCATTTCTTTAGCCACTCTCAATTCAAGGACAAGTTCCATAGTCTTTTCTATCATACATTTTGGTCTTTTCTTCCTTCCTGTCTTTTTAATGACTTTTTGCTTTTTTCACAGATGATGTTCTTGATGTAAACCCATAATTCTTCTGGTTTTCCATCATTGGTGTTCAATGCATCAAATCTATTCTTTAGATGGTCTCCAAATTCAGGAGAGATGTAATCAAGGTCATATTTTCACTCTCATGGATGAGTTTTAATTGTCTTCAGCTTCAACTTGAATGTGCATATGAGCAGTTGATGGTCTGTTCCACAGTCAGCTCTTGGCCTTATTTTGTCTGAAGATATTGAGCTTCTCCATTACCACACATATAGTCGATATGATTCCTATGTACTCCATCAGGTGAACTCCATGTGTATAGCCACCATGTATGTTGTTGAAAAAAGGTGTTTGCAATGAATAAGTCATTGGTCTTGCAAAATTCTGTCATGTAATCTCCAGTGTTATTTCCATGACCATGGCCATGTTTTCCAACTACTGGTGATTCTTTGTTCCCATGTTTTGCATTCCAATCACCAGTGATAACACTTCTTGATTGCATATTTGGTCAATTTCAGACTACAGACATTGGTAAAAATGTTCAATTTCCTCACATTTGGCTTTGGTGGTTGGTGCATAAATTTAAATAATAGTAGTATTAACTAGTCTTGCTTGTAAGCATATGGATATTATTCTATCACTGACAGCATTGTACTTCAGGATAGATCTTGAAACATTCTTTGAGACAATTAGTGCCACACCATTCTTCTTCAATTTGTCATTCCTGGCATAGTAAGTCCTATAGTTGTCTGATTCAAAATTATGAAAACCAGTCCGTTTCAGCTCACTAGTGCTTAATATATCAGTCTTCATGTGTTCCATTTCAGTTTTGACAATGTCCAATTTTCCAAGATTCGTACTTTGTATATTCCATGTTCCAATTATTAATGGATGTTTTCAGCTGTTTCTTCTCATTTTGAGTTGTGCTGCATCAGCAAATGGAGGTCCTGAAAGCTTTACTCCATCCATATCATTAAGGTCAGCTCTGCTCTGAGAAGGCAGCTCTTCTCCAGTTGTGTTTTGAGTGCCTTCCGACCTGAGGGGATCATCTTGTGGCACTGTCTCAGACAATGTTTCAGGGCTATTCATAAA
>NW_006922212.1:444399-445473 GCF_000298275.1 Orycteropus afer afer
TTCATTGTTGCTTCTAAAACTGTAATTGGTTCTGTTATAACTGCTGTTTGAAATGAGATCATGATTCTAGGTTTGATTTTGGATGAGAACAGAAATATCCTATTGTTGCCGCCAGTAATAGCTTTAATAGCAGAAACATTCCAACTTCCCCAAGGACCTGGCATTGAGGTTTACCCTCATTATTGAATACAAGTCACCTGGCACAAAGAAAAAATTGATTTTAATTTTTTTTTTTTAGTATGTGACATTAATGTACAATTTAATCATATGGAAAAACCTAATTAGTGTCTAAGGCAGAGGAGAAATTTCTGAAGACCATACCAGCTGGTAGACTATATGGGACAGATGGGCTGAAGCTTTTTAATGGGAGGAAGATAATGTGTTGGCTTGGAGAGATCTGAATATGAGATTTTATGAACTCTGTTTTTCATTTAAAAAGTATTCTGTAATAATATTTTCACAAGCAGTACTTTCATGAGAATAAAGACTTCATAAACATGATAATTGCATCCAACTTGTATCCAATGATAGCAAAACATAACAATTCTTTTCTGGCCCAGTCATACTTGCAGGTATAATTTTATAGACCCACACAAAATAAGTATGTTATGTAAGTTAAAGGTTGGGGTCTCCCTACCACTCCCCTTCATCTTTGAAAGCAGAGGATTCCACTGCTGAAAGAATTATAAGATTTTTTGTGGTGATCATGCTACATGATGATGGTGGTGGTGGTCATGGTAGTTGTGGTAGTAATAATATTAACTAATAGCTCATTATATAGTTCCATGTGTTTTTATATATATTAACACATTTATTATTCACAAAAATTCTTATTGCTAGTGTCATTTTATATTAACACATTTACCCATTCAAAAGTCTATTATTATCCTCATTTCACAGAAAAGAAGATTGGGTTACAGAAATGTAAAGCAACTTTCTATGAATAATATAGCTAATAACTAGTAAGTTGAGAGGAGATTCAACCAGGAGAACAGTTCTGAAGTTCACATCGATATCACATTTCTTATAATGGTTAAATGAATTAATAATGGGTTTAATTTGTATAATGTTTTA
>NW_006922212.1:446103-451709 GCF_000298275.1 Orycteropus afer afer
TGAGACTCACTGCTTGGTTTTATGGGTCCAGGCCCTTGTCAGTTTCAAGTGTCTTCACTGCAGCAGGACACTATTTGTTGAGACTGAAAATTAAGGACATTGGAGGAAAAATCATATGTGCTCTTGATTTGAGGTCAGGTGATAGGATTATAGAAGCTTTGGATAATTGGTAGTTTATTTCTCTCTTTTCCTTAGTGGTAGTCCAAGACTGAAAAGGCCCCTGGTAACCACTTTTCTCATCTCAGGGCACACTCCGCTCCTTTGAAGCCAAGAGAGCATCAAATTTGACTAAAATTTTAAGTTAATATTTCTGCTCTACTAGCCCTAATAACATTTCCTAGGATCTTAGACAAAAACCAAAAACCCACTGCCATCAAGTCGATTCTCAGTCATAGCAGCCCTGTTGTAGGACAGAGTAGAACTACCTCATAGGTCTCCAGGGCTATAAATCTTTATGGAAGCAGACTACCATATATTTCTCCTATAGAGTGGTTGGTAGACTTGAACCGCCAACCTTTCCATTAGCAGCCAAGTGCTTAACCACTGTGATACCAGGGCTCCTTGATTTTAGTTTAGCAAAAATTAAATTAAAGAGAAGTGATTTATAATCTTATGATCCCAGTCATTAGCTGTGTCACCTTGAAAACATTATTTATCTTCTCTGAGCCTGGGTTTCTTCATGTCAAATCTTAATAAAAATACTGACACAACAGAATTTCTCTGGAAATTAAAAAAAAAAAAATGATAAAGGTCTCTGGGGGTGCAAATGGTGTGGTTGCAGCCCAAAGTTTGCCTGTCCAAACCCATCCAGTGGTACTGTGGAAGAGCCACACTTCAAGAGCAGCTTCCATAAAGATGATGGCCAACCTGCCCCTGGAATCTATGGGGTATCCCCAAATGAGTATATAAACTACCTCAACAACAGCAGCAGCAGATGTCTGTAAAGCACAGAGCTTGATATATGGTACATGGACAACCACGAGCAGATTCTGTGTACGGTTTTTAATATTGTGTTTAATTCAGTGATGGCTCCAATTTAGGACATGCATGGTCCTTTCATTATACAGAAAGTGGCAAAAGTTATTCCTGAAACTTTTCAGGGATATTTTTGGTCTCTGCAAAATTTGCTCACCCATTGAAGGGATATGTCACAAGGGTCTGAAGAGGCCATTCCCTTCCTCCATTTATACTTTACCCTATTTGATGCAAGAAAGAATATGCTATTTGATATTTTTGACATTGAAAAAGTGTAGTTGTATTTCATCTTTAGAGTTTTCCATATACAAGAATAAATATGTTTTACCTGCCTATTTCTCTCCACTGTAGTCACTACTTAATTATTATGTTTGTTTGTGGGTTTGCATGGGTGATGATAACTGGATGTGTATCCTGAAATTGTTATTCTTGTGTTAGGCTTCAAAGTTCATGACTATTGGGCAGGCTTCTTGCAAGTTTTTCACTAAGATGCTCTATTCCTGAAAGAGGAGTGACTCTACCTTAACTTTATATTTTTCCAGGTTTATCAAAATTATTAAAAAACTTTTTTCTCTGACAATATTTTTGTGTGTGTGTGGCAAAAAAATCTACCAATCCTAAAACCAAACCCATTGCCATTAAGTTGATTCTGAGTCATAATGACCTACAGGACAGACCAGAACTGCCCTATAGAGTTTCCAAAGCTGTAAGTCTTTATAGAAGCAGACTGCTTCATCTTTCTCTCATAGTTTCAAAATGCCAGCCTTTTGGTTAGCAGCCAGATGCTTTAACCACTTCACCACCAGAGCTCCTTGAGAAGGTCTACAATAGTTTTGTTTGTTTGTTTCTGTTTGTAGTTCTATGGTGCAGTCTTCTATTTCAATCAGGTAGCTAGGTTCTTCTCTTGGGGATTTTGCAAGCAAGAGAAGAGAAGCTACTTGAAGCTGGAAAATCTTGCTTTCTTCTGTAAAGACCTGAATTTGTTATGAGGGTGATGTGAGTTGTCTTGAAGGGGAGGATGAGAGAAAAGTGAAAGGGAAGTACGTATATTCTTTCTAGACAGGGAACAAAGTTGTTTAAAGTCAGTAATTTCATTCTACGTGGATCAACAATGAATGTCCATGGAAGCAGCAGTCAGGAAATCAAACAATGTATTTCATTGGCCAACTCTGCTGCAAAAGACCTTGCAAAAGAGCTTTGAAGTTTTTAGAAAGCAAAGATAGCACTCTGATGACTAAGGTGCTCCTGACCTCAGGAGCCTCAGATGTATCCACTTCCACTTGCCTCATGTGCATGTAAAAGCTAGACAATGAAACAGGAAGGCTGAATAAATGATGCAAATTGTAGTGTTGGCAAAGAGTATTGACATCCTGGATTGTCAGAAGAACAAATAAATTAGTCTTACAAGAAATGCAACCAAACTTCTCCTTACAAGTGAAGATGGAGAGGCTTTTACTCACTTACTTTGGACGTATCATCAGGAGAAAACAATTGCTAGAAAAGGACATCATGTTTAGTGAAGTAGAGGGTCAGCAAAAAGGAAGGAGGTCATCAGTGAGAGAGATTGACACGATACCCACAAAAATGGAGTCAAACATAGCAATCGGTGATCATGATGATGGCACAGGACCAGGCGACATGTTCTGTTTTACATAAGGTTGCTGTGATAGGTGGAGCTGTGTGTCAACTCGGCTGGACCACAATTCTGAGTGGTTTAAGCAATTGTGATGTGGGTTATTCCCATGATGAGATCAGATGTGTATGTTTTGAGCAGCCAATCCATCGAAAGGGACTTTCCCTAGGGGTGTGGCCTGCTTCCAGTATATTTATGGACATCCTGGGAAAAGAAACACGCTTCTGTGGATTAGGATCCTGTTTTGCTGCCTACAACTGTCCTTGAGCAAACAATCCACCATTCAGCCTGGAGATCTGGGATCTGTCATTCATTGGAGTCAACAGCCAGTATACTGCCTGCCAACCTTGAGCTTGTCAGCCTCTGCAGCTGTGTGAGTTGGGAAAACCCTCCAGTTTGACGTTTGATCCAAGAACTTGGGACTTGTCAGCTTCTATTTTCCTAAGGTAAATTTATCTTTCTCTTTGTATACATGTATAGCTTTTCTGGTTTTGCTTCTCTATAGGACCCAGCCTAACACAGTTGCTATAAGTCAAAACAGATATGATGGCAACTAATAGCAACAAACATGTATTAGGAAACCTTGCAGGTTATAGAAGTGTCAGAGGAGGTGGTAAGATATCAAAGGATATAGCTGTCCCTTGAGACACTTAGGGAAACTCAACACAGTCACAGAAATCCTATATCCCTAGCATGACACAGAAGGCTGGGCTAGGCATAGAATCCTATACCCAAGCACAATGGAGAAAGCTGGATATGGATACAGGGATTCCATACCCCAAGTATGAAGAAGACACATCAGAGCATCTGGATGAGAGCAGTCTTTGCTCTTCGTGATGGGTGTACCAAGGATTTGGACCAAAGACCTTTCTAAAGAGGAATCCCCATTTTGTAAAACTCTGGAATATTTGTATGTGTTTTCATGATATACCAAAACCAAACTCATTGCCATCGAGTCAGATCCGACTCTTAGCGACCTCCTCTTGGGTGGGTTTCTGAGGCAGTATCACTACGGAAGTAGATTGCCCAGTCTTTCTTCCGAGGAATGGCTGGTGGGTTTGAACTACCCACTTTCTGGTTAACAGTCAAATGCCTTAGGTTCTATGCCCCCAGAGCTCCCTTTCATGATATCGTGGTTGATATTCCATTGCATTGTGTGACGTTAGCCCAGAGTTGAATTTTCAAAAAGATAAATTGACATTTTTTTGCCATCTGGGTTTATGGACCAATACTAATCTCACTATATTTTTTTTGTATGGACTAATGCAATGTTTGCCTAAATAACTCTTATAGATTCAAATATCTAATAATTAGCCCAGCCTTTTTACTGTACATGGTGTTGTTTAGTAGTATTTTAAATTTTTTATTATTTGTCTTCTTTTCTGAGCTAGGATGAGTCCCTTGCATGTATGGAGACCTTGCATGTATTTCTTTGCATTCACTGTGATGCCTGGTATCATATGCATATATCACTTTTGAGATCTCTGGCTTGAGTAATATTTATTACTGGTACACTGCATATTTTTCTAGATTCCCAGAGTACTATAGTCAGTTACCAGTACTCCTGTCCAGGGGAAAATTTAAGAAAAAAGGATAGGGAAGATCTAAAATCAAGCGGGTTTTTCTCCTCTAGAAATATATGCATTTGTCCTCCTTCCCCTAGGCAAGAAAAAGAGTGATTGTTGAATCAGTTACAGCCGCATAACATCCATGTTAAGTAAGCTATTGAGAAAGCCCTCATTTTTTTTTTTTTTATGAATATACTAATTTGTCTGGTACTGAGACCTAGAGGTACTTATTTTATGGAGCCAAACAGTATCCCTTCTTCCAGCACACCACAGCTTTATTCTAGGATGGTTACTTAACTGAACAATTTGGATAACTTGTATCGAACAGAGTATTTATGCACATCCCGAGTTTCTGGACAAACTCCACTTTGAATTGCATTTTGCCTCACTTTCAGCCATGCCAAGGTCCCCTCCTGAGGCCTTGCCTTTGTTGGCTGAGAAATATTTGCACCTTTCTTGGAACACTCGCAAATGTGCCCATTTCCGATTCCTCCAAGCACTGTGCTCGTTGTAGCCACATCATTCCTTGCACACTTATTTTCTGGGTCAGGTCATACATACTACAGTTACGCAGTTTTAGAGGAAGGAAAAAAAAATCCTCCCACTCAGGTCTGTCCCTGAGGCTGTTTTCTGTCTTCTTTCTGCAGCTGCCTCTGCAACTTTCCTTTCTTGGATACCAGTGGCCAAATCCTGGTGTCCCGCCACCTTGTTAATGTCACACTCAGTGAATCCTGCTCTGTTCTCCCAGCTTTGCTGCATAGATATAATTACAGAGTTACTCGGAAGGTTCCTAAGAGGGAGGCTTTATTGAAAACACCTAGCTACCATTATTGTACTTCAAACACTCATTGCTACTATCCTCCATTTCATTTCAGTAGTTTAGAAGCTTTCTTTAAGATGTAAACTGTAGTTTAATTAAAGTCTGAAAAATTCCTTCATTATCCCACCCAAATTCTTATACGGTGTCTTGCACCCCATGGTAATAGTGAGAGGATTAATCCTATCATCAGATGTTGGGTTTTCTCTTTTCCATCCTTGTCTATCTTTGGTAATTGGGGCAGGTTTTCCAAGTGAGATTGAAGAGCATTCTGATTCCTTTCAGAATGATCTTGACTTCCGTTTGTTGTTATTCACTAGGTAATCTCTCATGCTCTTATTTTGTGTTAAGTTCTTTTTCCCTCTTACAAAGAGAACACCACACATACTTTATTAGCACAGAAAAGCAGCCATAACAAGGCACAGCAAACAGACACATACATTAGCAAAGGGATAGTGTGGTAGTTAAGTTTCTCTATCAACTTGGCTGAGCCTGGTTGAGTGGCTGGGCAGCTGGATGTAGTAGTCCCCATGATGAGACTGGTAATCAACTCCGTGGTGGAATCTAATGTGCACAGCTGAGTAGCTGCCTTAGGGAATCTGCTTTCTGTATA
>NW_006922212.1:453204-480963 GCF_000298275.1 Orycteropus afer afer
TAAAATAACATTCTGTAGGAGCAGGTAAGGAAACTTAGGAGCACTCAGTCGTGGTAAAGAATACACAAACAAAAAGACACAAGAATGCAGTCCACTGTGTTAATGCAAAAAATCTAGGACAGAACTTTAAGTTCAGTTCAGTACTAAGAAGGAAACACTAGCACTTGATACTGTTTCTAAAAGGTCTCACTCAAAGTATTGCTCACTATTCTAGGTGACAAAAAGGTGCTAAGGAGAGTTATTTAAAGATATAATGGTTGCACAGTTCCTTTTAAATCTTAGTTTTCATATTTTCCATTAAAAATTTTTTGCATTGAAATTATATAAATTATATTTAAGGAATTGAGGTTTGAGAGTTTATAACAAAGGATCAATCCTGTCACCCAAAGAATTGATGACAGTTTAACCATGGTCTCTGCATCACAGAGCACTGTAGCTATCATCTGACTTGTTAGAACAGCTTCTAGACTTACTTTTTTATGATTTGCAAGCACATCGTGGACGTAGCTAAAGATCCCAGTTCAATGAATGTAGACAGATATGCCCATGTTCGCAGACAGGGAGCTTGGGAAGTACGTACACTGCCTTGTGCCCAATTTGCTTCAAATTACAGGTAATATCTGTTACTGGGGAGTGATGGACCAGTAAGAAGCAGAATTCCTTCTTGAAGGGAAACCCGAAGGCACATTTTTGCTTAGGGGCTCTGTGCAAGAGGACTACCCACCTCTTCCCTGTGAGCTTCTGCCATGACCACAGATCTATCCCTGCATGCCTGCACTGGACATGGAATCACCACTTCAGTGTTGATGCCCACAGCCCTTGTATTTCACTCCTCCACTGTAACAGGAGTTTTAGAACATTATATAAAGAGCCCAGTTCTTGCAAGTTTTTTGAATCATTGCTTACTATCCCACTAAAAAGGACTTCTCCTTTTAGCCTGAACTATGTCTGTCCTAGAGTCATCTGCAGATGCACGACCTATGATGGAATGATGGGCTCTCTTTACCATCCACGCTTGAACAAGAACCGGTCAAGGTGAAGCAAGCTCCCCTGTCCTAGATCTGTGTGCATCAGGCAGTACACCTAGAGCAAGCACATATTTCAGTTTTAGGAAGTAGTGCTTTCAGAATGCTCCTTAGAAGTCACAATGACCAAATTTTGTCTCACCTGCTTTGGTCATGTGGTCAGAAGGGACAGTCCCAGGAGAAGGATATCATGTTTAGTAAATTACAGGGTCCAGGAAAAATGGGAAGACCCTTAATGAGATGGATTGACAAACTGGTACAATGATGGGCACAAGCATAGCAAGGATTGTGAAGATGGTGTAGGACCAGATAGTGTTTTGTTCTGTTGTACATAAGGTTGCTGTGAGTAAGACTTGAGAGCACCTAACCACAACAACAACAACAACATGCAAGCTGAGTGTTTGTATCTGCCTGATGCAATCTGTTATTACTTACTCAGATAAATGTGATATCTATTTAAACAATAGAGGTAGAGCTAGTGGTATTCAGTAAGGCCTACAAAAATGTTTTACGTATTTACCTAAAGGTTTGGTTTTTAATGGCTGTAATTGAGTGAAGCTACTCTGGGGCATTTGCTATGAAGAATTCTATTTCTTACTGAAAACAAATTATTAATATCAGGTTGTATTTCAACAGTGTTACTAATGTTTGAAATTATTTTTTTCTAAGAATTTTTCTATAACCTTCCAAAAGTATTGATATTTGTAATTATCATAAATCAAGCTTAAAAAAATAAACCTCACTGCCATCAAGTTGGATCCAACTCATAGCGACCCCTCCTTGGGTTTCCGAGGTAGTATCACTATGGAAGTAGATTGCCCAACCTTCCTTCTGAGGAGTGGCTGGTGGGTTTGAACCACCAGCCTTCTGGTTAGCAGTCAAGTGCCTTAGGCACTACGCTACCAGAGCTTCAGAAGTCTGAAAAATAAAGACAGCCTTCCTCATAATAAAAGAAAAAAAAGCAATTTTCTGGACACAAGGACTTCGTGAAGTTCACTTAAATGTGGATATAATTTATGCTCAGTCTCCTTTTATCTTCTGAAAAAAGTACTGATGAGTAAATCAGGTTTTCTAAATGGCAGTTCTTAAAATTTCAGATATATAAAGTTAGTAGTAGAATTTTATTTAAAGGCCCTAAGTATTAACGAAGGAGCTCTGGTGGTTGAGTGGTTAAAACATTCAGCTGTTAACCAAAAGGGCAGTGGTTCAAACCCACTAGCTTCTCCATGGGAGAAAGGTGAGGGAATCTGCTTCTATAAAGATTTATACTCTTAGAAACCCAATGGGGCAGTTCTACTCTGTCCTATAAGGTCACTATGAGTTGAAAATAACTCATTGGCAGTGGGTTTGGGTTTTAGTTTTGAAGAGTATTAATATTTGCAATGTAGTGCTTTATATGAGTCTCTGAGTTGACAATTGTTCAATTGTTGATGCTGTGTTAACTTTTGTTCACATGTTTTTGAGTTAAAGGTCTCAGGTTAAGCATGTAACATCTTGTTGTATTTAATATAAGACGTGCTCTGGTGGAGTAGCAGTTAAAGCATTTGGCTACTAGCTGAAAAGTCAGCAGTTCAAACTCCCACCCACTCTGTGGAAGAAAGATGAGGCAATCTGTTTCCACAAAGATTTATAGTCTTGGAAACCCTATGGGGCAGTTCTACTCTGTCCTATAGTGTCACTATGAGCCAGAATTGACTCAATGGAAGTAGGTTTGGTTTTTGGTATTAAATACAGGTGATATAATTTAACTCCTTCCTATTCTTCTATCCTGTCCCATGTTTTAAGAGCAAAGCGGGAAAGGAATACATTGGGAGGAACAAAACCAGTTTAATATTAATTCCGTGGTTAGTTTTGGAAGATGGTAAACCTTCGTTTTCCTTCTCCATTCTGATATGATCACTCAATTGACTCTCTCTCCCTTACTCAGGGTTTCATGTTGTTTTGTGTTTGAAGTGTTTAAGAGTCCATTGGACTAGCTACTGACCAAGTGTCTTCAGGAATATCCCTTCTTTATTGCCAAATAATTGTTAGTACCAGGCAGAATATTTTCTGATTTGTATGAGGTTTGGTTGAAGAGGAGGTGATAGAGAGAGGGGAGTAAATGGATAAAGATTTAGAGCAGAGAGCATTCTCTTTGTAGTTCTAACACTTGCTATGTCACTTACTATGTCATTTTGTGCAACTTAAATTTTTTAATGCCCCACTTTCCTTATTTATAAAATTGAGGATTCTGTGTTATATATATCTTACAAGAAGACATGAGATCATCAAATAAGACTAATGTACATTTGACCCACATAAATGGAGTTTTATTTATTTATTTTCTCTATCTTCACCTTGCTTTCCCATGTGGACTTGTCTATACTGCACATTTCTGTTGGTGCCACTCCCTTCAGAGTTACCCTTGATGATGTCTGTCTGTCTAGTCAGTCTTTTAACATTGGTCCTTTCCAGAGAATTATGTAAGTGGAAGTTTGAGTACCCTATCCAACTCCAAAATGTTGCTGCTATATAAGTTAAGTTGAAACAAATGATATGAACTCTAAACATAGCAGTCACTTACGTATTATGTACAACTATTTGATTAATGCCTCTCTTCCTGTGGGAGGCCATCTAAATGGACAGAGAATGGATCTTTTTAGTTCCTTTTTGAATTTTAAAAGCCTAATAACAGTGTCTGACCCATCAGAGGTGTTCAGCAAATTAAATCTATGAACGAAGGTGAAGATGATTAAAGTAGCATTCAGAGTAATACTTAGTATGAAAAGTTAAATAACTAAAGAGGAATGAAGCTGGCTGTGGTTGAGTCAAGTTGACCATTGTTGTTGTTGTTATGTGCCATCGAGTCAGACCTGAGTCACAGTGACCCCTTCTTGGGGTTTCTGAGGCGGTATCACTACGAAAGTAGATTGCCCAAACTTCCTTCCAAGGAGTGGACACTATAATCCTATTTCTGTTGTTGTTGGCAGCCCCTGACTCAGCCGTCAAATTCACGATGACCCACATGTGTCAGAGTAGGACTGTGCTGTACAACGTTTTCAGTGACTGATTTTTTTTTTTGGATATAAATCATCAGACTTTTCTTCCAAAGCACAACTGGGTGAACTCAAACCCTCAATAGGATATGCCTGAATTTCTAGTTTTTCATGATACTCAAGATGCACAGCCATATATCATAAAAATCAGGAAGGTCTGAGTCCCAAATTCACAATGTGTTAGCTGAACCTATAGGAATGATCTTGGAATTTATTGTTCAAAAGGGCACTGAGGAAACATATATTTCTCAAAATCCTTGAGCTGTGAAGCCCAGCTTCATGTGTCAAGAATTCTCCATGTCTTAGTCTCTTCCTGGAGCAGCTCTAGTCTTCACAGGCTCTAGCAGTACTTTTTATTTTTTTCTTAAGTTTTATCTATTTTGTTGTTGAGAATATACACAGGAAAACATGCACCAGTTCAACACTTTCTACATGTACAATTCAGTGACATTGATTACATTCTTAGAGTTGGGCAACCATTCACACCCTTCTTTTCTGATTTGTCCCTCCCTCACTAACATAAACTCACTGCCCTCCAAGGTTCTTATCTAACCTTTTGAGTTGCTGTTGTCAATTTGATCTCATATAGCTAGCTCTTAAAAGAGCATACTGCTCAAGGCAGACCTTTTTCACTGGTTAAGATGACTTCAGGGATATTTTTGGTTTAATATTTAATTATTATCTCAAGGAAATAATTTGAGGGGATAATCCACCCTTCATGGCTCCCGAAAGCCTAGTTTCCATGAGATTTTGAAATTCTGTCCCACATTTTTCCCCTTTTGATCAGGCTTGTTTATTGAATTTTTGATCTAAATGTTTAGTAATGGTAGCTGGACACCATCCAGTTCTGGTCTCATGGCAGAGAGGCAATTTTTCATGGAGGCAATTAGCCACACATTCTATATTCTACTTATGTTCCTGATTCCTTCTTCTTCTGGGGCTCCTGGTGAGCAGAGACCAGTCATTGTGCCTTGGATGACCACTTGAAAGGTTTTAAGACCTCAGGCACTATGTAACAAATGCAGAGGTAGAAGAGAAGCACTAAACACATTATTAGGCCAGTTAACTGGAATGTCCCAAGAAACCATAACCTTAAACCTCCAAAGCAAGGAATTAAATCCCATGAGATGCTTGATTGTTTATAAGCAGCCTTAGTAGCTGCTTTCTTTTTTTCTCTTTTAAGTCATTGTTGTAAATATATCTATCACACAAATATATCAATTTAACTTTTTAAAAGTGTACAATTTATTGAGAGCAATTACAATACTGGGCTGTGTAATTCTACCCTTAATCAATGTGAAGTGTATGAGCACCAAACTAAGATTTTCTTTTTGCTCTAAAGAGAAGTCTTGAAAGAAAATTTGAAAAGGGAATGCCTTTCTCATAATGTAATTCAATATTGTAGAACACCTTCACTGATATCACTGAGCTTCATTTCCTATCCCACATTCCATCAAATTGTTACCACTAGTGACATGCCACTGCCTTTTGAACTTGACGATTTTTAAAAGCTTAATGAGTGGTGGGAGGGAGAACTATTGGTTTAAGCCCACTGTTGATAGAGATTGAAACATGCCATTGAGAGCTGAAGTAAAATAAAACTAAAAAGTAGAAATTAAGGTTGCTCTTAAGCCACATGGTTTAATAAGTACCGTCTCTTTTAGATCCTTCTGCCTCATAGGCATCCCTCTTCCCTTGACCAAGAGCCACTTTCAGGGCCTCATTGCCCAAGGCGTCTCTGGAATCCTGACCAGATCCCCCCTTATTTGTCTACCAATGTGGTTTCCTTCCTCTTTTAATGACCTTACCAACCTCAGTGACTGAGATATTAATAATGATCCAATTATGAAATGAGAGAAGATTCTGCTTTCTCACCTCAGGATGTGGAGACACATGGCCATACACTCATCACTCTACTTTTGCACCTGAAATGTCATAAATGTCTGCTGTCATGACTTTGAAAAGCATCTAGAAAGTGGAGAATCAATAAAGGTATTATATACCTCTAAAGGTACTTGACTGCTCACCAGAAGACTGACGGTTCAAATCCACCAGCCACTCCTCAGCATGAAGGTTGAACAATGTGCTTCCATTGTGATATTGCCTCAGAAACCCAAGGAATGGTCATTATGAGTCGGGTCCAACTCCATGGGACATAACAACAATAACGACAACCTGAAATCAGAAGAACTGGATGGTATCAGCTACCATTACCATCCACTCTGATCAAGACCACTAAATAGAAGAATAGGTTAAAAATAACTTGATTAGAATGAGTTAAAATAAAAATGTAGAACAAAATCCAAAGTGACAAAACAACAGCAACAAAAAAGACCATACTTAACTGGTCAAGAAAGAAACCAGAGGAGCCCCTAATACTATTGACCTGAGAAAACGTTTTAACTAGAAACTAAAGAAACACAGAAAGGCCACTTTCCAGCCAAATAAATGGGATGATAAAACGAACAACATAAAGAATGTGCTGTTCAGAACAATCAACTATACAAAACCAAAATAACAATATTTGCCCAAAACCAAAGATGAGAAGACAGTGATTGACAGGTAAACTGGACAAATGGAAACAGGAAACCCAGAGAGGAAATGAGGGAGTACAGACATATTGTGGAATTGCAACCAATGTCATGGAATACTGTGTGTATAAACTATTGATTAGGAAAACTGATTTGCTACACAAACTTCCACCTAAAGCACAATAAAATGTTAAATTAAAAGAAGAAGAAAAGAAGAAGAAGGAGAAGGAGTAGGGGAAGGGGAAGGGGAAGGGGAAGGGGAAGGAGAAGAAGAAGAAGAAGAAGAAGAAGAAGAAGAAGAGTTATGTAGATATTCAAAAGGCTGTGCCCCTTTCTCTGTCTTCAGTCTACTTTACTGGGGTAGAGAAGTTCCTCAAAATGCAGTCTCAATCTACCATTTAAGCCAATGAAAAGACACTTTTAATTTGTTCTTTTTCTCTTCTGCATTAAATTTTATTCATTACTCTCTTGTCAAGTAAAACTTCTCAATCTGTTCTTGGCTTTCTACATTTCAAGTTTCAATATATTATTTAATTGTATGTGGAATGGGATGAAATTAGACATTAGGAAAGTAAATGGCTGTATGGTGACAGACAATAAAGTTTTTCTCAAGTCAAAAATCTCTATAGTTCAGTTTCCTCTTGGAAAAAAAAATCTAGGTGATTTTATATCTACATTGATGTATGGATGAAGGGCAATGTACCAAATGTGAGTGATCAACATGGTAGCATTGAGGAAGAGGAAGGCAGAAAGAGGTATTTGGGAGGTATAGACAACAAAGATAAACCCTTTCACATGTACAGTACTACATTGTCAGTGATGGCAAGCATTGATCCATGGGTGAATAGATGGGTGGACAGGCTGAATGACCAGATATGTCTGGGCAGGAGGGAGTGTACCCGTGACCATGTATAGAGTTAGCAGACAATGTTTCTACATGCATATTTGTATGTGCTGTAAGACTGTCCAGGTGTATAGTAGAGCTGACAAGGGACAAGGTTGTAGTGGCTTCTTGGCCACAGCCAACTACCCAGAATGAGTGAGTAGTTGGACCTGTGGGCTCAGGATCATGGTCGCAGGGACACAAAGCTTAATTTGGCATAACATACTACACAAAAACATTGTTCTGCATCCTACTTTGATGAGCAGCAACTAGGAACTTAAAAGTTTGTAAGCGGCCCTCTACATGCAACAATGGGTCTCTCCTCATCCAGAGCAAAGAAGAATGAAGAAATCAAAGATGCATGGGAATAATTAGTCCAAGGGACTGGTAGACCATTCGGTCCTCAGCCTTTTTGATCATGAGACCAGAAGAACTAGAAGAAGATGGTGCCCGGCTATTACTGTCAACCACTCAGAGGGGGATCTATGTAGGAGATCCTGGATAGAGTGGAAAAACAGTGTGACACAAAACTCAAAATAATTAAAAAAAAAAGAAAAAAGAAAAAGAAAAAGACCAGGTTTGCTGTTCTGACATAGCCTGGTGAAACCCTTGAGACTGTGGTCACTGGTTACCTTTCAGGTCTGGAACTGAACTCACTTCTGTGGCTTCCAGCCAAATAGACAGGCATATGGGGTGAATATTTACATCAGATAGGTACACTGCTTGGAAAAATCAATCAGATCAATCATGGAAGAACAGAAGGCAATGTTTGCACAGGGATACAGCTGGGGTGAGGTGGGAGTTCATGGGAGGGAAGGACACAGGGAATAGGTAACTATGAGGAGGAAGTGGGAAGAGAGCTATTACATTGTGGGGAATTGCAGTCAATGCCATGAGACACAATGTGTATGATCTGCTGTATGGAAAATGAATTTGCTCTGTAAACTTTCACCCAAATCACAATAAAAATTAAAAAAAAAATTTTTAGAGTCATAGGTTTTTAATATGGCAGGTGTCTAAAGTTATACTCTGCTCTATATTGGAGCATGTGAAATATTATTTCCATAAACATGAGTCTGCTGAAGGTCAAAGCGGTTAAATGTACTGACACTTTTTTTTTTTTTTCAAATCAATTATTTGTTGAATTACATGTACAACCAAGTTGCATGATTAGTTGTTAGTTTGAAACAAAAACAGAAATAAAAAAGCAACTTCTACCTGCTGTCAACTGAGCTGGCCTGGCTTTAATGGCTAGTTCATGCTGCTTGTCTAATGAAGGTAAGCAATTTCAGAGAATACTTGCATCACACAAGGTTTCTTTATGATAATGATGGATTGAAACAAAATATAAGACCAATCCATGGTCATGTCTTTTCACAGACAAAACAAGATATGGTAGTTAAGGTTATGTGTCACCTTGGGTGGGACTGGTTTTGAGTGGCTGGGCAACTAGATGTGGTTATTACCCATGATGAGACTGGTAGTCAGCTCCATGGTAGAAGCTACTGTGAGCAACTGAGTAGCTGCTTTAGGGATGTAGTCTGCTTCCTGTATATAAGGACAAGCTTTGAGAAAGGTCTCAAGCTTTTTGGCACACTTGAACGCTACATGTAGCCAAGTCTTCATTGAGCAGACTGCCATGTTGCCTGCTGATCTTGGGACTGTTTCCAGACTTGAACTAGTGGCCTGTCATGTTGCTTGATAATCGTGGGACTGTGCCATTCTACTTGTCAACCTTGGATTTGTCAGCCTCAGTAGCCAGCAGCTGCCTGAGCTAAGAGACACCTCCAGCTTCAGTGGGCCAGGAGCAAGAGGCAGAGCTGAAGCCCAAGGTCAAGGGACCTTTATTCAGCCCCTCAAGCTGGCACTTTGAACTCAGACTTCTAGCTTCCTAAAGTGTAAGAGAATAAATCCCTGTTTGTTTAAGCCACCTACTTGTGCTACATTTCTGTTAGAGCAACACAAGAGAGTCAAAACAGAATGGCCTAGTCCAAGCTACAAAAACAACAAAATATGCCCCTCTGTGGCCCTGTGGTTAAGGCATTGGGGTGCTAACCAAAAGGTTGGTAGTCCAAACCCACCAGCTGCTCCATGGAAGAAAAACAACTCGTCTACTTCCACAAAGTTTTATAGCCTTCGAAACCCAAGAGGGGTCACTATGAGTTGAAATCAACTCAGTGACAATGGGTTTGGTTTTATTTGGCCAGCTAATGTGGGTGACTGCTACTTCTTTACCACAACTTTAGCCTCATATCATTCTTCTTGCTTCCTTGATAACAGTAATGAGGATACCCAATAATAAAATTGGTCTTGCTTCCAATAGCACTAATGCAGAGTAAAATATTTCATTGACCCTTTCCCAAAAGTCAATTAACACAAGTGCAAGTCCTATAAACTCCACTTAAAACCCTCCTCCTAACATCACCACAGTTCCACATGGTTGTTCTCTTCCTTGTTGCAGTAAGACAATAACCCCATGTTTTTTTGACTGCTAATCTATTCCTGATCGTCTACTGAACTATTCCTAGTCTTCAGTCCTGGAGGGCATTGATATTAGTGTATTGTTGTGTGCTGTGGAGTTGATTCTGACTGAGAGGCCCCATGTGATGGAGTCCCATGGGATTTCCTAGGGAATAACGTTTATGGAAGTAGGTTGTCAGGTCTTTTCTCCCACAGAGTTTGAACTGCTGACCTTTTGGTTGGAAGCTGGACATTTCACCTCTGTGTCACCAGGACTCAGATTTCATAGACCTTTTAGTTTAATGAGAGAAACAAACAGTCATAAAATTCTTCACTAGTAAATGGGTCATTGTCAATGAAATCATTGCTCCAAAGAAAGAAATTTGGCCCTGTGGGTGTGTGGAAAAGGAGTCTGGAAGCTTCTTAGAGGAAGTGTTTCGTGAATTGAGAGGTGAGAATTGAGAGAATAAACCATGGGAAGAGTGGAGAGGACAAAGGGAAAGACTTGAGATTGAAGAAAGCATGATATATGAGAAAAATTGGGAGATAAGTAGAAATAACAGGGAAAGAGTTGAGGATATGAGATACGGTTTTGGGGGTTACCTAGGTTGAAAATTTTGCTCTTTTTTTGAAAGAGCAGAAGAAACTATTGGAGGATTTTAAGGAGGGAAAGTGTATCATCAGATCACAGTGTATTATGCACAGGTTTTTCATGAGTGGAGGGTGTATTGAGAGGATTTGTGGTGGATGCAAGGAAACTGGTTAGGAGGTTATTGCATTTATTCACCAGAAATAATTAAAGCTTTGATTAAGGATGAGGAGATAGAGATGGCAAGATGTAGACTTGTTTTGGATGTATTTTCTTTTTAAATAAACAGGGTAATGGATTAGAGGCAGAGTAATGAGGAAGAGAGGGAGGTGTTCCGACTTGGACAACTAAATGGATGGTAATGCCATTCATTTGCTGAACAGATGCTAGTAAGTATTGGAGCTAAATTTCACATCTTCTATCTTCTGGGACTGGCCTCTCTTCCTTTTACGTTTAGCCTTTGTTTATTGTATAGAATGAGGTGAGAAGAACAGATTCCGAACTTGGAGTGTAGGAAGCAGGGAACTCTAATCCTTAAATTCAGCATCATGTTGCTGTAATAATTGTATGTGCTGAATTCCAAGATCAGCCATTTTATGCTACCTCTCTCTGACTCTCATGATAGGAGGGGGTTTGTGGAAGTGGAGGTGGTGGTAGGATATTGGAGAGAGGAAAATGAGTTTGAGTGAATGTGACTATATGTGTGAAAATTCTTTCTCTTAGATTTCATTAGAATCTAGTCTCTGTTGGTTGGTTGTTTTTATTAATAGATCATCCTTCCATCCATCTACTCAACTTAATTTTCATTCAAAAATGTTTCCAGAACGTGATTAATCACTGTGTCCTCTGTTAGAAGCTGAACATAAATAACAATGAGTAATTGTGGTGTAATACAGCATGAGTTGGATCAGAGTCAATAAACCAGGTTCTAGTGTCTGGTTTCCCAGCTCTGCTTCTATGCCTGTGTTCATGTCTTTAAATAGTGTAGTGTTTCTTTGCCTTTATTTCCTTACCTTGAATATGCGAATAAAAAAAAAAATACATGTCTTGATTGCCTCACAGGGATCAACCTTTATTTGAGAAAATAAGACTAAAAAGTATCCTCCAAACAGAGAGAAAACTTTAGGGAGGCAAGAGAACAGATACTCACTGAGATCTTGAACAAGTTTCTTGACCTCTAAGAGCTCCAGATTCTTATAAAAGTATCAAGTGCCTAAGGTTTTCAGAATGATTATAGGAAATAAGGAAAATTATACTCCATATGAATCATACTAAATGATAAATACTAATCATGCTAAATATTAAACCAAGAAAACCAAAATACTAATTTATTCTTGGAGAAAGTTGTAGATTTCATTTTTCATGCAGTAGACAACTTTTGTAGTTTTGATTTGTAAGACAGACAGATGGCCTTAGGACTTCAGTGGACTGAAGTTTTTTTTAAAAAAGAGTATTATTCATTCTCATTTTTACTATCATTCTCTGTATCAAGATAAACATGCGCATTTCAGTCCATTCTCACCTCTACCCACCCTACCCAAAAGAATCTTTGAATGTGTGTGTTTCTTTATGGTCTTGGTTTCCGCTTATGGTCTCTATCTTTTCCTCCCACTTCTATACTGATAACTCCTCCCTGTATACCCCTTCAGAGCCAGTTCTCATCACAGCCATCTCCAAAAAAGCACTGCTTCCATTCCAGCATCTATATCCTGGTCCACTCACTGCCCAAAAAAACCTTTGAAGTGGTGATTAACATTGCTTTCAGAGCAATGTTCCAGGCAGATGCAAGGAATGATACATCCCCCAAATCACCTTTGCAATGTGCTGTAATCACTTGTACTCCAAACTTCATAGTGGCCTAAGCCAATCCATGGGACAATATCCACAGCCCACCCTTCCCATATCCCATCACTCCTCTCTCTTATCCCAGGTGCAAGGCAGAAAATACCTCTTCTAGGGAAATTTAGGTGGTTTCTGATCCCACATGACCAATAGTTTCTAAAGTTCTGATGGAACTTACCTATTTCTGCATCCTTTTTACCAAGTCAAGAGATGTATTTTTTTTTCCTGGCTACATGCATGTATTGATTTTTTTCATAAATTAAAAGAAGGCCCATCTATATATCAACCTGTAACACGTGTTTGCATGTGGCCTCTCCCACTCACCAGTTCTGTCATCTGAGGAATACACCAGAAATTCTTTGAACCTCTGCTCTCCCAACTACAAAATGGGCAAAACACCTCATTGGAGTTTTGTGGGTGTTGGCTGGTGCAAATGGTTCATTAATGCATTTGGCTACTGATGGAAAAGCTGGAGGTTTGCGTTCACTCAGACATGTCACAGAACAAAGACATGGCTCCCTACTGTTGAAAAACCAGCCACTGGAAACCCTGCAGGACACAATTTGGCTGTGACACGTGTAAGGTGGCCAGAGGTGTGGATCAACTTGATGGAAACTTATTTTACTTTTTAAAATGTTCTAAAATTTTGTTTTTTGGATTTTTGTGTGTAATCAATGAGAGGATGTCCCCAGAAGCACCTGGCACAGTGCAAAGCCCATGACATAGAGTACACACATGATGAAACTGTCTGCCCCAGGCTGACAAATAAAGCAGGAGGGGTTTCTCATGAGCAGTGAGATGACTGGACTCCCTTTGAGAAGCTGTAGAATGCTTCATTACTTGAGGTGTGAGGGAGAGTTTATGTTTGCCATCACAAAACTGCATGTTATATTTGCCAGTACATTGTATTCTTTTATATCTGTAATTTATTTTGAGAAAGACTTTGAATGAGCAGTTCTATAGTAGCATTGATTTTTTTTTTTTTTTTAATTCCTATAGGCCTTAGATTGTTGGTTTACTCATTCTCTTCAAATCATCCTGTGAACAGTGATGAAAGAAAAAAGCATTCATCAAAAACTGATACGTAAATTTGGGGTGTGGGCTGTTGGCTCAAAGAAAATAAAACATTTACTTCTTTTGATTATAAGCTTCTATTTTATTTGAAAGCATTGTGTCTTGGGAGTCATTTTTGATTGTTATTATTGACTCTTTTTTTTTTTTTCCTTTAGAAATGATGATATGACTTGATCTGGTCTCGTTCATTTTTGTAATCCTGGCTTTGATCGGAGAAGGAAAGAAATGGTAGTTACAGATGTTAAATATTATTAAACCAAATCTAACAATGATAAAATGAAGAAAAGTAAATAAATGCCATGGTAGCAGTCTTTAGTATCTCTCAAGATTTTAGTTGAAAACAATAAAATCAACAATGAAAACTGCTAGTTTTAGAGCCTTATAGCAAAACTGAAATTCCTAGTTGTCTTGAAGTAATGTAGTAACCAGCAGATTCAAATAATTTTGTCATTGGTTACTTGACTTTATTGAGAAGATGATAGAATGAACATGTTTAGGCAAATGTAGCTCATTTATTGGCAGAAGACTGGAAGAAGTTCAGTACTTTTCCAGAAATTCAACTGTCAAAAATGTGTTCTCTATGGGTGATGATAGTACAATATGATTGATGTAATTGGTCTCACTGAGTTATATGAGTAAAAAATGTCAAACTGGAAAATGTAGTGCTATCTATTTTTTTTACAACAATGAAAAACACTTTGCTCTGTGTAAAGATGCTTCTTTAAGGGCAATTGTCCACAATGAGTGGAAGACCATAGCATGCTATATTCCATAAAGAACATTTGAACACAAATCAATTCAAAATACTGGATAACACATGCCAAGAACTTTTTAAAAATGTGTTGCTGAGCTGATAAGTATGCAAGGGGAGATCCCCAGAGAGCAATAATGAAAAGGAAGTGGGAATCCAGAGATGGAAGAGTATAGAGTGAGAGCTGCTGGCTGGCTGTGGCATCTTCTGATCACTGTTCTCTGTGGACTCCTGTCTCGATGCAATAGGGACATGAAGGACAGGTGTGAAAGGTTAAGGCCTAACTTACCTGGAAAGATGATAGTTCTCCCCCTGCCTAAACCTGAGATGCTCAAGTACATAAGGATAGTTGTCCATCTTAAAACTTGGCAGTAATTGAAGGGAAAAGTAAAATTTCCCATTGCTGTTTGTAGCCACAATAAGTGCTCCTGTTTGGTTAGCAGCTCAAATGTATACTTACTGCAAACTCACTGCCATCGAGTTGGATCTGACTCATAGTGACCCCTCCTTGGGTTTCTAAGGCAGTATCACTACAGTCAGCTACCTGGCCAACTGACTGGAAGAGATCCATATTTGTACCCTTTCCAAAGAAAGGTGATCCCACAGATTGTGGAAATTATAGAACAATATCATTAATATCGCACACAAGTAAGATCTTACTGAAGATAATTCAAAAACGTTTGCAGCAGTATATTGACAGAGAACTTCCAGAGGTGCAAGCTGGATTCAGAAGAGGACATGGAACAAGGGATATCCTACCTGTTGTCAGATGGATCTTGGCTCAAGGCAAAGAATACCAGAGAGATGTTTACTTGTGTTTTATTGACTATGCAAAGGCATTTGATTGTGTGGATCATGACAAATTATGGATAACATTGAGAAGCATGGGAATTCCCAAGCACTTGATTGTACTCATGAGGAACCTGTACCTTAACCAGGAGGCTGTCGTTCAAACGGAACAAGGGGACACTGCATGGTTTAAAATCAGGAAGGGAGTGTGTCAGGGTTGTATCCTTTCCCCATACTTATTCAATCTATATGCTGAGCAAATAATCCAAGAAGCTGGACTATATGAAGAAAAACATGGCATCAGGATTGGAGGAAGAATCATTAACAACCTGAGATATGCAGATGATACAACTTTGCTTGCTGAAAGTGAGGATGAGTTGAGGCACTTACTGATGAAGGTTGAAAATACAGTCTGCAGTATGGATTACATCTCAATATAAAGAAAACAAAAATCCTCACAACTGGACCAATGAGCAGCATCACAATAAATGGAGAGAAGATTGAGGTTGTCAAAGAATTCACATTGCTTGGTTCTAAAATCCATGCCAACGGAAGCAGCAGTCAGGATATTAGACGATATGTAGCATTGGGAATGTCAACCGCAAAGGAACTGTTTCAAGTGCTAAGGAGCAAGGATGTCTCCTTGAGGACTAAGGTGCGCCTGACAGAAGCCATGATATTTCCAATTGCCTCATATGCATGTGAGAGCTGGACAATGAATAAGGAAGATCGAAAAAGAGTTGATGTGTTTGAGTTGTGGTGCTGGCGAAGAATGCTGAATGTACCATGGACTGCTAAAAGAACTAACACATCTGTCCTGGAGGAAGTGCACCCAAAATGCTTCTTGGAAGTGAGAATGGCCAGACTTCGTCTTACCTATTTTGGTCATGTTGTCAGAAGGGACCATTCCTTGGAGAAGGATGTCATGCTTGGTAAGGTGGAGGGCCAACGAAAGAGGGGAAGGCCTTCAACAAGATGGATGGACAAAGTGGCTGCAATGATGGGCTCAAGTTTAGCAGTGATTGTAGAGCTGGCACAGGATCAGGCAGTCTTTCTTTCTGCTGTGCATGGGGTCGCTATGAGTTGGAAATGACTTGATGGCACCTAACAACAACAACAACATCACTACAGAAATAGATTGCCCAATCTTCCTTACGAGGAGTGGCTGGTGGTTTGAACTGTCAGCCTTCTGGTTAGCGGTCACATGCCTTAGGCACTACACTACCAGATCTCCTATACTACAAGTTCCATAAAATCTCAGGTCAATAATTTACTTTAAGAGTATCCTTAGGATGCTTATAGAAGCAGACAGTCATCAGCCAAGAGAAAGCCCAGGAGCCTTATGTGTTCATGTATTCCTTCCCTGGGTCCATATTGACATTGGCAAGATTGTAGAGGGGGTTCCAAACCTCTGTATACCCCTGCCCAAAATCCCAGCATTGCTTCCCTAATACCACTACCTGATTTTCAGTGGTCTGCACTAGGCCCACATAGTAGTTTTCAACCCTATATAAACCAGTCTCATATATAACTCAGGTTCCCAAGTTATCCACTTCCAAACTAGGCTCCATGAGCAGTGAGGTTCTCCCCATACAGCACTCTACCCCCCTCATTGTTTTATTTTTCTACACAGTGCTTATTACCATCTGGTACATATTTTACTTTATGTTTGTGTATTGGCTTCACTTGAATCTAAGCTTCATGAGGGCAGTGCATTTTGCCTTGTCTTCACACTCACCTCTGGGGCCTAGAACATTACCTGCTGCAAAGGAGGTGTTCAATGCATGCTTTTTGAGGGACTGAACAAATTAGACATAACAATAACAACAACAAAATTAAAGTATATCATATTCAAAATTAAAAATGTAAAAGTGAATTTAAACTGAATATTAGATATAAGTAAAAAGTATATTAACAAAGTGGATGATAAAAGTTGAGCAGGTTATCCATACTATAGCAGAGAAGACAAGAGACTGAACAATATGAAATAGGGTTTAAAAGGTTTAAAGGATAGAGTAGTGTCAAGGCAAAGTTCAAGGTTGCCAACAAAAGACCACATACACTCTCTACCAGTGCATGGGAGACACTTCACTCACATAGAGAAGAGATAAAGTGAGATGAGCTTCACTTGTGGGCACTAGTCTCCAGTGGCCAGTGGGATCATCCTGCGTGTGGTTGGTGTAGGGCAGCTGGGGTACAGTCACCCCTCTTGTACTAAAGTACAAGAAATCCCATTCTCTCCTCAACCGGAATGGCTATAGAAGTGGGGTTGACCTGGTGCCATATGGTGCCCATGTATGTACAAAAGACAGAGAAAGTTACTTTGTGTCTAGAACAGGGGGAAGGCTTCCCTGGTAAGGACAGGGGGCTGGAAGAGAGAAGGTAACCCAATTCCTAGCCTCTTTATCAGAGAATATTCTGGGCCTCTGGCCTTTACTTGGACACCCCAAATGGGAGGTGCAGAGCTCATGGCAGACCATCCCCCAACAGTAAGAATACTTAATGTATGTCTTATTTAAACAGAGGGTCAGTATTTCAAGTTGGGTGAGGACTCTCCTTACCTTGCTGAGTCCTAAATAAAATAATTGATTCCTTTTATGAAGCAGTGAACAGAAGTTTCTGATTTGTAAGAGATAGATATGTCAAGAAGGATTTTTTTTAATTCCTTTTGTTTTTCATTTAACAAATAATACTGTTATCACCTGCATTTGATTTTTAATCACTATGTAATTAACTTACTTTCACTAAATTATTTCAAAGTTTTAAATAGTTAAAACCCCACATATGGAAACTTTTTGTGTAAAGAACTAGACAGTCACTATTTAAGGCATAGACATACTGTCTCTATCATATCTTCTTTGTTTTCCCTTAAAAAAACCCACAACCATCAAGTCTTCTCTGACTCATTGTGACTCTGTTCAACAGAATAGAACTGCCCCATGGGGTTTCCAAGGCTGTAACTTTTTCTGAAGCAGACCGCTACATCTTTCTCCCAAAGAGCGGCTGGTGGGCTCAAACTGCTGGACCTTTCCTTTAGCAACCAAGCAACTAACCAGACCCCAATAGCCCTTTTCTTTACAGTCCTTTGAAAATACCAGAAATTTCCTTAGTTCAGGATCTTTGTAGCCCAGGTCTTAGATTGGATAAGGCCCATGCGCTGTGATTTGCTGACACTTGTTGTATGTAGCAGATGAAGTGAGAGAGACGTTGGTGCACAGTCAAGCTTCATGGACATGACTGGTTCACTGCTTTCTTGAACTGAGATAACCTATTCATCTATCCTGTACTTACACGATTGATGGAACTAAAAACTGATACTCCTTCATCAATCGGAGCACTGAGAAGAGGGCGTTCTCTTGTCACGTGTATGAATATGGCACATTTACAATCATGAAAAACTTTCCATGACATAAAACAAGATATAAAGACCTTGCACAATATATCATTTTAAAGTTCCTCCTCCTTCTAATGTAGAATTCCACATGGAAGTTCATGAATGTTAAACATGGAGTCAAAGATGTGAACAAAATTTTATTAGCATATTGACAGAAAGTATTTATAAGTCAAATAATGATGTAAGTCAAATATATGAGTAGTTTTCAGTCTACTTAATGAACTGATTATTTTGAAGCAGGGTAACTTTTGCCCTTCCTGAAGTTGGTTGTTTTTTTCACACCCATTCTAAGTATTCAGTGATGCTGGGATATTCCATTAGCTTCTGAAGAACTTGAAAACATAAACCTAAAATTTAGTCTAAATTATAAATCTTCAGTGACCACTGAAATTATTTATTTTTTTCACTTTTGATCTATTGTTGTTTGTTGTTATGTGCCGTTTAATCAGACATGACTCATAGCAAACCCCTCCTTGGGTTTCCGAGGCAGTATCACTACGGAAGTAGATTGCCCCATCTTCCTTCCCAGGAGTGGCTAGTGGGTTTGAACCACCAGCCTTCTGGTTAACAGTCCAGAGCCTTAGGCACTATGCTACCAGAGCTCCCTATAATGCCTCCAAAAGGGCCAAGACTATTCTTCCTCTCAGTATTAGGGTAATTTAAATAAGTGGCTGTATCAATTTTATTTCTAATGTTCAGTGTATTCTCATATTCCTATATCGACGTATACATATAAGTCTGTGTGTATACTTAGGCTCTTATTTTTAGAAATTAATATATGTATGTGTGTGTGTGTGTGTGTGAGTATATATGTCTATATTTTATGTATTCAAGTGCAGTATCTGAAAGGGAAAGCAATAAGACGGGGCTTCAAACTGGTTTGAACTGGTTCAGTCACAGCCTAGGAAATGTAACTGGAACAGACCAGAATTTTTTAAATTTCGGCGATCCAGACGAAAGTCAGAGTGGGAAAAGTTATAGGTCAAAGTCCTGGAATAGGAGCCCTCTAGAGGCATTGTGAACCTTCTCAGGAGCCTGAGGCGTGAAACTGGATCCTTGGCAGGACTGTGGAAAATGACACCCTTTCAAAGTGGTGCAGTTGGCCACCATGTCTGAGGGGACACAGCTCTTTCTGACTCTGCTCAAAATGCAACAGGCAAGAGACTTGGTTGCTAGGCAAACTTATGCTGCCCTCTTTTCTAAGAGGGAGATTGAGTTGCTAGTAGAGTTTCAACCCATACTTTTTCCTGGTCAGGTTATCATAGTGGTTCACCTAAATGAAAAAAAAAAAAAAAAAATCAGGTCTTTTCCTGTTTCACTCTTTTGATCATGACTCAACTGGCAGGAACAAGTTTGAAGCCCTGAAATAAGGAGATAAGAATTACAAGTACACACTATTTTTTGGATGGCTAGGAGAGGGGGTAATGTTTATAAATATCACTCCGATAGTAAGCTTTATGCTGTCATATCATAGAAGTCAGCTTTTTATCTTGATATCACTCTCTCAGCCTTAGTCTATTCCTTCATTTTCTTTGGTCTCATACAGATAGTAGGAATGTACATAGGGATACCAGCAGGGTACTTACCGTATAAACTAGTGCCTGCCCTACCAAACCAGTCGCCGTTTCCTCAGAATCTTGGTTCAGCCTCTAAGAATCAGTAATCAGTACAGATCTTGTCTTAATATTGTATATTTCTCTTGGTATAACAGGTGAAAGTCAGTACACTTGGGATAGGTAAACATAGTGATAACAAGATAACACAATACAATCTAAACTAAATTCAAACAAAATGTAACTATGAAACCCTGATCTAGAGAAAGTTGCAAAGAAGATGGAAGTTGTGAACTTCCAAATGTGAAAATCTGCAGCCATATCTCTTTTGTAGGACTATTTTATAAGAAATACAAAAGCATAGAATTCAAATATCCTATAAGAAGCAAATACTGACTAATAAAATGGAAAAGTAGTTTTGAGAAAATGAGGATGCCAGGCAGGCAGGCAAAGATGGGCCAATAATGTAATTCTGGATCGTGTCCGTCAAAGTCAGCTGTTCAGAAGACAGAGACTCAGCAAGGTCTCTGTGAGTGTGCGATGACACTGTGACAACACAGTCACACACAGTAGAAAAGAAGCACCTTGCACACAATGTATGCAGCTATTGCCAAAAGCAAAAGGGTTAAAACCTAATGAAATTATAATGAGCATCAAGTATTGGTGCGAAATTTTCTCTGTGTCTAAGATTTTATTCTAGGACATCAAACACAAAGGGTGAGTTGTCCACAAACTTTGGATTTTTTCAAAAAATGTAATCATGCCACTTGCAAACCATGGAATTAAATTGTGCATCAGTATATCAGTCTCATCTTCACACTTGCAGTGTTGATTATTCATACACAGAAAATGAAATTCCCAATCCACAGTATATGTTTGTCATCAAATAATGTAATGATGTATTATTTTTTTTAAAAAAATGGGAGTAACACACATAATAATTGATTTCCTAGAGATGGTTACTTATTTCATAGGAAAGGGGAGGGGGTAGCAAATTTTTACAAATGGCTCATTATCATTAAGAGTACATTCCTCAGGGACAAAATGTACCTGGCTCTCACACATCTTTCCCACACACATCTGTACCCAAGGAGGAGACAGGCCTAGATTATGTGATGCCAAATATGAGAACAGAGAAGGACAAGATCCAACAATCTAGCGTAGGGAATACCTGAATGGAGGAGGTTTTGTGGGAGGAAGCTAGTCTGGGAAGGTGGTTGGAGAATGAAAGGCTCCAGAGAACCTGTGCTACAAGCTAGTTGGGAAAGAAAGAGAAATGTTACAGAATGAGTTACAGAGCTCAGAACCAAGTCTCCTAACATCTTATCAAGAGTAGACAATCAAACATGCTTTAAAATATTTAATTGGGACACCATGTAAGAACTGAACCAAAGAGGTCTCCAGATTTGTTAGAGTATACGCACACACAAGGAGCTCTGGTGGCATAGGCAGGCCTATAAGGTGAACAAGGAGCTCTGGTGGCGTAGCACCTAAGGCATCTGACTGCTAACCAGAAGGTTGGTGGTTCAAACCTACAAGGCACTCTGCGGAAGGAAGACTGGGCAATCTATTTCCATAAAGATTTACCACCTTAGAAACCCAACGTGGGTCATTATGAGTTGGAATCTAATCAATGGCAGTGTGTTTGGTTTTTTGGTTTGCGCACACACACACACACACACCATCATTGTTGTTAGGTGGTATAGAGTCAGTTCTGACTCATAGTGACCCTACGTATAACAGAAAGAAACACAGCCTGGTCTTGCACCATCCTCACAATTATTGCCACTCTTGTGCTCATGGTTGTAGCCATTGTGTCAATCCACCTCATTGAGGGTCTTCCCTTTTTTTGTTCCCACTTTACCAAGCACGATATCCTTCTCCAGGGAATGGTCCTTTCTGACAACATGACCAAAGTAGGTGAAAAGTCTGGCTATTCTCCCTTCTAAGGAGCATCCCAGCTATACTTCCTCCAGGACAGATTTGTTCATTCTTCTAGCAGTCTATGGTACATTCAATATTCTTTGCCATCACCACAATTCAAATGCATTAATTCTTTCGTGGTCTTCCTTATTTATTGTCCATATCTTGCATGCATTGTTGTTGTTAAGTGCCAACAAGTTGTCTCTGACTCATAGCAACCCTATGCATAGCAGAACAAAACACCACTCCACGATTCTTGCTACATTTGCTACATCTGAGACCATCACCGCCGCCGCCACGTAAATCCATCTCATTGAGGGCCTTCCCCTCTTTCGTTGACCCTCCACCTTACCAAGCATGACATCCTTCTCCAGGGAATAGTCCCTTCTGACAACATGAGCAAAGTATGTGAGACAAAGTCTGGCCATTCTTGCCTCCAAGGAGCATTCTGACTGCACTTCCTCCAGGCCAGAACTGTTAGTTCTTTTAGCAGTCCATGGTACTTTTAGCATTCTTCACCAACACCACAGCTCAAAAGCATCAACTCTTCTTTGGTCTTCCTTATACATTGTCCAGCTCTCATGCATACGAGGCAATTGAAAATATCATAGCTTGTGTCAGGCACACCTTAGTCCTCAAAGAGACATCTTTGCTCTTCAGCACTTGAAAGAGGTCCTTTGCAGACAATTTGCCCAGTGCTGTATGTCATCTGATGTCTGACTGCTGCTTCCATTTGTGTCGATTATAGATCCAAGCAATGTGAAGTCTTTGACAACCTCAATCTTTTCTCCATTTGTCACGCTTCTGTTTATAGGTCCAGTTGTGAAGATTTCTCTTTTCTTTATATTGAGATGTAATCCATACTGAAGACTGTATTCTTCAATCTTCGTCTGTAAGTACTTCAAGTCACCCTCATTTTCAGCAAGCAAAGTTGTATCATCAGCGTATTGAAGGTTGTTAATAATGCTTTCCCCAATCCTGATGCCACATTCTTCATATAGTCCAGTTTCTTGGATTATTTGCTCAGCATACAGATTGAATAAGTATGGTGAAAGGATTCAACCCTAAAGCACTCCTTACTTGATTTTAAACCATTCAGTGTTCCCTTTTTCTGTTTGAATGACAGCCTCCTGGTCTATGTACATGTTCCTCATGAGTACAATTAAGTGTTCTGGAATTTCCATTCCTCTCAATGTTATCCACAATTTGATATGATCCACACAATCAAATGCTTTTGCATAGTCAATAAAACACAAGTGAACATCTTTCTGGTATTCTTTACTTTGAGCCAAGATCCATCTGACATCAGCAATGATATCCCTTGTTCCACATCCTCTTCTGAATCCAGCTTGCACCTCTGGAAGTTCCCTGTAAATATATTTCTCCAACTGTTTTTGAATTATCTTCAGTAAGATTTTACTTGCATGTGATATTAATAATATTTTTCAATAATATTTTCACATTCTTTGGAATCACCTTTCTTTTGAATGGGTACAAATATGGATCTCTTCCAGTCAGTTGGCCAGGTATCTGTCTTCCAAATCTCTGGGCATAACTGACTGAGTGCCTTCAGCAGGGCATCCGTAGGTTGAAACATCTCAATGGGTATTCCATCAATTTCTGGAGCCTTGTTCCTTGCCATTTCCCTCAGTGCAGCTTTGACCTCTTCCCTCAATACCATTGGTTCTTGAACATATGCCATCTCCTGAAATGGATGAAGATTGACCAGTTGTCCTCCAGGACAGTGACTCTGTGTATTACTTCCATCTTCTTTTGATGCTTCCTGCCTCATTCAGTATTTTTTCCCATAGAATCTTTCAATATTGCAACTTGAGGCTTAACTTTTTTCCTCAGTTCTTTTAGCTTGAGAAATGCCAAGTGTGTTCTTCACTTTTGGTTTTCTAACCCCAGATATTTGCACATTTCATTATAGTAATTGGCTTTATTTGCTCGAGCTGCTCTTTGTAATCTTCTGTTGAGCTCTTTTATCTTGTCATTTCTTCCATTTGCTTTAGCTACTCTTCACTCAATAGAAAGTTTCAGAGTCTCTTCTGACATCTATTTTGGTCTTTTCTTTCTTTCTCATATATTTAATGACCTTTTGCTTTCTTCATGGATGATGCTTTTGATGTCATCCCACAATTCCTCTGATTTTTGGTCATTGGTGTACAATGCATCAAATCTGTTCTTTAGATGGTCTCTAAATTCAGGTGGGATATATTCAAGATCATATTTTGGCTCTTGTGGACTTGTTTTAATTGTCTTCAACTTCAAGTTGAACTTGCATATGAGCAGTTGATGTAATGATGTTTTTCTATAATTTCCTCATTCTGTTAGATTGCCTTTCTTTGAAATGGGTGCAAATATGGATCCCTTCCAGTTGCTTGGCCAAATAGCTATCTTCCAAATCTCTTGGCATAAATGAGTGAGCACCTCCAACTCTACATCTGTTTGTTGAAACATCTAAACAGGTATTCCGTTAACTCCTGGAACCTTGTTTTTCACCAGTTCCTTCAATGCAGTTGGGACTTCTTCCTTCACTACCAGTGGTGGTTGTTCATGTGCTGGCTCCTGAAATGGTTGAACATTGACTGATTCTTTGTGGTACAATGACTCTGTATTCCTCCCATTTTATTTTGATGCTTCCTGCATCATTAATTTTCTTTAGCTTCAACTTAGAATTGCATGCGAGCAATTGATGGACTGTTCCACAGTCACCTCCAGTCTTATTCTGATCGATGATATTGAGCATCTTAATTGTCTCTTTCTGCAGATATAGTCTGTTTGATTCCTGTGTATTTTTTTCTGGCTGGGTCCAAATGTATAGTCACTGTTTATGTTGTTTCAGAAAAGTATTTGCAGTTAATAAGTTGTTGGTCATGCAAACTTCTGCCATCTGATGTCCACCATAATTTCTATCAACCCAGGCCATACTTTCCAACCACTGATGCTTGGTTGTTGCCAACTGTTGCATTCCAAACACCAGTAATTTCCAATACATCTTGATTGCATGTTTGGTGAATTACAGATGGAAGAAGTTGTTAAAAATCGTAATTTCTTCACCTTTGGCTTTCTCCAGCCTCTTTGGCTTTAGTGGTTGGTATATATATTTGAATAATAGTAGTATAATCGTAGAATAGTACACAAATACATATATATGTATGGACCAAACATTGTTTTGTTTTGTTGTACATTGGTTGCAAAGAGTCAGAACCAACTTGCTGGCACCTAAGAACAACAGCATATAAGTGCATATACATGTGTAGGTGCTCCTGTGGCTCAGTGGTGAAGGTATTTGGCTGCTAACCAAAAGGTCAGCAGTTTGAACTCACCAGCTGCTCTGCAGGAGAAGGATGAGGCAGTTTGTTTTTGTAAAGATTTATATATAGCCTTGGAAATGCTATGGGTCAGTTTGAGTGATAGGGTCACTATGAGTCAGAATTGACTTGGTAGCAGTGGGTTTACATATACATATGTATAAAGAAGACTGTGTGCACAATTCTTAAATGCTAACAGAAAAGTCGGCTCTGTAGGTTCCATGAGAGAAGAGATCAGACCATGTGCTTCCCAAGAAGGTCACCCCCAGGAATGGCTGTGGAGCACCTCTGCTCTATCCTGCAGGACTGCTCCGAGGCAGAATTGACTCCAGGACACACAACAATGACAGCACTTATTTTGTAAAGGAAAGAGTATTTACAGTGGCAGAACTGACCAGAGATTGCCTAGTACATGTTTGCATTTCTTTTTACTAGTTTATTTTTAAGGGAAACTGAGGTAAAAGCCAGCAGAATAATATACTGTATGAGATGAACCCATTTGAACATCACCTGAAAATAACCTTAAGGTGTTGTTGCTGTGTAGGGGAGTATTTAAAGCTGATCTAGACTTTTCCCTCATGTTGATCAAATCCTATGTAACTCAGGTGTTACAAAAATTTTCCCTGCCTGAAAACGCTGTTAGCATCATTTTATTCCATGGACATCACACAGCATGGATCCAGAGGGGATTTTCCCATTTATTTAAAATGAAAAAAGAAACAAACAAACAAAAGAGTTGCCATCCAGGCAACTGCCAGTCATGTCTTCTCATGTGTTTCAGGGTAGACCTGTGCCCCAAACGGTTTCTAATGGCTGATTTTTTGGGAGAAGATCACTGGGCCTTTTCTTCCAAAGTGCCTCTGAGTGGATTTGAACCTCCAGTGTTCTGGTTGGCAGCGAAGCATGCTAGCCCTTTGTACCCTCCAGGACGTGAGAAAAGACATGAGTTTGGGTGGAGAGGAGGCACTTCAGGTCCCCGAGTTTTGAAACCAGAGGTGCCACTTTGTGAAGCTCCTCAGAGTATGAGGTGGAAAGCCCCTGCCCAGGGGTGGAATTCACTATTTCAGGCCTCCTTTGTGTTGTGATTAGGGCTTCTGCGACTCAGTCACCTTCAAGAAAGTGCCACAGTTTGCTCTGTACACCAGATATATATTTTCATGTCAAAAAAAAATACTGCATTGAAAAGTGGACTGTTCAGTGAAGCCATATATATAAATATGTGGCTCTCAACATAGAATAAAAGGAAGTAAAACCAGAAATCATACAATAAAGGCTTCCTTCCTATTTGATATATTTCTCTGATTTTTTCTCAAGTAGAGCTTGGGCCCAGACCTGGGTGACAGTTTATATAGGAAGATTTTGGGTGATTACATGGGATTAAACATTCCATTTGGGCAAAAATCCAGGGGATGTGTGTTTTATTTTTCTCCTAACCCCTGGTTCTTGCATTATAAGGTGTGACTTTGATTTGGACTAATTTTCTTTTGAAAGAAACCAGAACATCAGTGGATAATACCCATAAACACTTCCAGTGGAAGAGCTGGTACTATTTTATATAGACAGGATTTACACATTTCCATTTACTTGGGAGCTCTCGTAGCATAATGTCTATTGCGCTTGACTGCTAACCAGAAGGCTGGCGGTTCAAACCCACCAGCCACTCCTTGGAAGGAAGATGAGGCAATCTACTTCCGTAGTGATACTGCCTCAGAAACCCAAGGAGGAGTCGCTATGAGTCAGGTCCGACTTGATGGTACATAACGACGACGATTTATGTTTGCTTTTTTTTTTCTCTCCTCAGAAATCCATTGTATTCTATTACCTTTAAAGGTGTAGCAAGAACAATTTAAACAAACAAACAAACAAATAAATAAATAAATAGAGGTAGAGCAAGAACTTAGATCACATTGACCTTTGGCCTTCCTCCCTTCAGTTGACTTCTCAGGAATGGAAAATTTCTGTCCCCAGTCACTGAGGACAGCAGCTTTCCTTCTCTCATCTGTTGACTCTGAGCCACCAATATTTTTCCAGACTTCTCTCACATACTCTCAGCATTTATAAAAATGCCCTTTTCTGTCACCTCCAGTTTTCTAGGCTTGGTGTTTGTAAGGAAATCAAAGACTATAGATGATGCTTGTTGTCACAGGATGAAATCCAATGGACAGTTTTGCAAGGCGTGGCCCTGTACAATCAGGAGTTTTCTTCCATGGACTTATAGTGTGAGTTAAAACTTTGGACACAATTCTGTCTGCAGAGCTGCTCAGTGGCTCCTGGGCTCCCCTTGAAGGAAGCTGGTTGCTTTTCTCGCTGCCAGCCTCCACTTGGCCTGGAAGGTCCAGCTTTCAGACCTCTCAAATCAAGACTTTCCTGACTCCCCAGGCCTTAGTCGCAGCTGTTGATCCAGTCATCCTATGGCGTCTGTTGTCTATCTGGTGAGCTTCTCAAACTTCAGTTACTCATGACCTCTTTCACTATCATTGTCCTTTCCACATTCCACCTATGCTATTACTCAGAGTCTTATTTAAAGCAATACCTTCCCGACTTAATAAATTAGTTGATGAAGGCACATGTTTACAAATGCATGCCATTTACC
>NW_006922212.1:484975-486282 GCF_000298275.1 Orycteropus afer afer
CAGCATGTACACAGTACAGAAAGCTGAATGGAGTCTGCTGATCATGGCCTTGGGCTGATTATATATGATTGAAAACAGAATCATCGCAAAATCATGACTGGTGGCAGATTGAGTCATCACTGTTGCAGGCGGGACTACGGGAGTGGGAAAAGACCATGACTGATAATGGAAGACAAAAAAGGGTTACAGAATTGGTTGGACATTGACTACCTGGCTAGGTGGTAGTCCAGATAGGCTGTGGGTCATGAACAGGAAGCTGAGTCTTAGTCACAAGGTGGCTAGCAAACAATACCACCAGGGAAACCTTAAATTAGAAAAGGACACACTCAAGCAAGTGTCCTAGTGTCTGTGTGAGCATAATCTACTTTCACCCATACTCTTCCTGAAGACAGACTTCACCTCCCTAGGTTTGTCCTAGAACTTGCCTATGCATAGCCACAATGCTGGTTTAATGGTCAGAAAGAACCCCAATGGCTTCTGAAACTTATATCAAACCTCAAAATGGAGTTAGGGCTCCCGCTGCAGACCACAGCCTCCCACAAACCCAAGTGCTTGAGAATTTAAGCTCTAATACAGTATTTACGTATCCTTGAAGTAAGGAATTCCTTATTCCCATTCTTATTCATTCTCCATTTGTTATAAAAATATAAACTCGTGTTTAGATAGTTGATTGCTTGATCATCATCAGTAGCTTTAGCTTTAAATTGATAAAGAATGTATTTGTGAAAAATAATACAGCACTTTCTTTTCTTTTTTAGTTCTCAAATTTTTGAAATGTTCAATATGGTTTACTTACAAAAAGTGAATGTGTCCTGACTGAAATAGGACTGACAAGGTCTACTGTCGACTTCTGGGATCTGACTTTATTTTTCTTTTGGGAAATCTATCAAGGGGTCTGCCTTCAAATCCATAGATTTTTCTTCCTTGTTCATCCCACCTGGAACAAGTGATGGATGGTCAGCAGAGAGTTTCCACTGCACAAGTGATGGGTGACTTCCTCCCTATCCTTTGCAGTGGTTCATTTATTCTGAAATTAAACATAAAAATGAATAAGGGTAAGAGTTGTGTAGAAGTTTGTTGCCCCGCTCAGGGCACTGCCATCTGCAGAGACACTCTCTCCTGACAGAGTATGATGCACTCGACAGCTGTGATACTGTCCCACAGGGGAGTCTCTTCATTACTCATTCCTTCTCTGTCCCTTTGCAAGACGTATCATTCCCAGACTCCCATGGTGTCCCAGGTTTGCCTCTGGTTCTTTCCAGATGCTGTGGGAGCTGAATGCTATCAAGTCAAAAAGTCCTGCCTGT
>NW_006922212.1:486457-488055 GCF_000298275.1 Orycteropus afer afer
TGGGTGAAAATTTACAGAGCAAATACACTTTCCATACAGCAGTTCACATACACTTTGTCTCATGACATCGACCACAATTTACCACAATGCAACATCTCCCCTCCCACTTCCTCCTGATAGTTACCTCCTCCCTGTGTCTATCCCTCCATGCACCCCTGCCCCCGAGCTGTCTCCCTGTGCATAAGCAGCCCTTCTTTCTCAATGATTGTTCTTTCTAAGGAGTGTATCTACCTCAGGTAAATGTTCAACTCATATGCCTGTCTTCTGTTTGGCTGGAAGCCACAGTTGTGGGTTCAATTCCAGACCTAACGGACAGCCAGGGGCCATAGTCTCAGTGGTTCCACCGGGTTCCATCGGACCAGCAAACCTGTTCCCTGCTTTTTTTTTTTCCCCAAAATGATTTTCAGTTTTGTTCCACATTGTTCTATCCTGTCTATCCAGGATCTCCTACATAGATCCCCTTCCAAGTGGATGACAGGGTAGCCGGGCACCATCTAGTTCTTCTGGTTTCATAGTTGTATAGGCTGCAGATCAGATGGTATACTAGTTGCTAGGACTAATTGTTTCCATGAATTTGGTTTTCAGAGCACAGCATCTTGGGATCTAATTTTCCAAAGCCTCACAGTGGTTGTGCAGACATAGTTCTCATAAAGAATTGGAGAATCCTAGCACTCACTGTAGTGCAGGAAGTAAAGTTAATGATGTTTGCAGGTGCTGGGATGGTTTTTCCAGATTCAAATTCCAGCACTTCAACTCCCTAGCATGGGCACACTGCTGAACATCTCCACACCTCATTTCATGGAATGATAATACCATCTGTACTCTAGCTCTTATTCCCATAGAAGAAAAGTGTGCACTTAGGCATTTGGTATATGTTGCTTAGTGTCATGGATGTTACTGGGAGGTACGAATGGTGAATATACTCAGCTGCCAGCTAAAAGGTCAGAAGTTCAAGTCTACCCAAAGGTGCTTTAGAAGAAAGATGTGGAGAACTCTCAATGATAAATCAGCCATTGGAAAGCTGTACAGAGCACAGTTCACTTTGACACACATGGGGTTGCCCTAATTCTGGGTCAAATTGATGGCAACCCTTTTTTCTTTCTTTTAATGTTGTAAATTCACAATTGGACCAATAAGCAACACCACAATAAGTGGAGAAAAGATTGACGTTTTCAAAGATTTCATTTTGCTTTAATCTGAGATCATCACCCATGGAAGCAGCAGTCAAGAAATCAGACAAGGAATTGCACTGAGCAAATATGATGCAAGGGACCTCCTTAAGGAGTTAAAGAACAAAGGTGCCCCTTTGAAGACTAAGCTGTGCCTAACAAAAGCCACAGTATGGTCAATAACCTCATATACATGTGAAAGCTGGACAATGAAAAAGGAAGACTTAAGAAGAATTGATGCATTTGAATTGTAGTGTCGGATTGAAGACTATTGAAAATACCATGGACTGCCAGGAGAACAAATAAATCTGTTGGAATTACAACTAGAATGCCCCTTAGAAGCTAGAATGGCCAGACTTTGTCTTGTGTACTTTGGTCATGTTGTTAGAAGGGACCAGTCCCTGGAGAAGGATATCCTGCTTGCTAAAG
>NW_006922212.1:489514-500507 GCF_000298275.1 Orycteropus afer afer
ATTTATAGCCTTGGAAACACAATTGGTGTTGCTATGAGTGGGAGTCCACTCGATGGCGGGGGGTTGGTTTTTTTTTTTTTTTGGTTCCTGAAGAACAAACAACGCTGTCTTGGAAAAAGCACATCCAGAATGTTCCTTCGAAGCGAGGATGGCGGGACTTCACCTCACATACTTTGGACACGTTTCAGGGGGGACTAGTTCCAGAAGAAGGGCATCAGGCTTTAGAAAATTAGAGGGCACAGAAAAGAAGACAACCCTCAACTAGATGGTTTGACACAGTGGCTGCCAGGATGGGCTCTAGAATAACAATCGTGAACATGGCGCAGGACTGGGCAGTTGTTTTCTATCATGCATCGAGTTACTATGAGTCAGGAGAGACTCAACGACACCTAACAACAGCAACATACTCTTATTAATAGTAATGTTATTACTATTCTTCTTAGTATTAGTATTAGCTTAGTGCTAGCATTAGTATTTGTAATCTGATATCAGAGGCTTCTTTCTTTCTGTAGGTTTCATGGTCGTGATTGGTGTGATGCACACTGAGTGCCCAGGGGGATGACCCCTTAGCTCCCTGAGGAGCCTATCACTAAGCTTCTTCCTTACAAATGAGGGCTGTCCCTGGAGAGGCCACAGGGCTGCTGAGAGAACTTGCAGTACCCCCCTTGTTAATTCATAGGAGCCCTGGTAGCCACTGGGCAGGGGAAAGTTAAGGCAGCCTACTTCCATAAAGATTTGTAGTCTGAAAAACACTATGGGTCTCCTCTATTCTGTCCTATAGGGTATTGAACCAGAATCAGCTCAATCACAGTGGGTTCTGGGAATTCCAAGATATCCTTCAGGGCTGACTTTGCATGAGGTTGGAGAGACTGTAACTGCTGAGGAGAGCATCACTTAGAGAATATTCCTTAGGCGTTACGTAATGATAACTCCCATGTATAATGTGCTTATGCTGTGCTGATCACATACTGAATGATTTATAGAATCACCTTATTTTACCAAATAACGTTCATGCAAAGTCATAATTACTTTTCCCATTTTAATGATGAGATATAGGAACCAGAGAGCTTATAAAACTTGCTCAAATTTGCACAAATAATAAGTGTAAGAGATAGGATTCAAATCTTGGTTTCTGTATTTCTTAAACTTACAGAATATTTGAAATGTAAATAAATCAGCTTGTTGATGAGTGCCTGTGACATAGTGAAAAGAGTACTGGGCGTGGACAACAAGCAACATACTTATTGAGAGTGTACTATGCTCTGTGTGTTGTCGTAAGCCCATGGCATCTACTGACTCCTCTAAAGCTCACAGGAGCCCTGGGGGAGATGCTGGTACAGATGAGGAACCCAAAGCCCGGAGGGGTTCAGTGGCTTGCCCTAGGTCACATGATTATTGAGCAGTGGAACTGAGATTTGAGCCTGGTCTGGCTCTAGAGTCTACAGAACGGTAATGACCATGTCACAAGATCTGGGTTCCCATCTTGACAAAGTCACTCTTTAGGGTAGTTAATGGGCAACTCTCTTGACGTCACCGGGTCTCTGTAACCTTGTGAGTAAATTAGTGATCCTACTAATTCTATGCTCTCTAGAAGCTTTCTACAAAAAACAAAATAAATAAATAAATTCATGCATGTGTTTTGTAAATTTATAAAGCACCATAAAAACTTAAAAGTTAATTACAGCTATTCAGCCTTACTCAGTGCACAGACCAATGCAATATACATAAAATAAATGTATTGTAGAATAAACCTATTAACTACATTAAAAAATAACTTTTCACTAATAAATTAACAATCAAACAAATAAGTAATTAAAATAATCTTCTTTCTTGTTTTAAGCAATGATATGGGCCAAGTGCCTATGGCTGATTTAATCTTATTGAAATTAATGGAGAAGAATTTTACTAATAGAGGAGATGCTTCAAAATGAGCATAGAAGTTTGGTTCACAACTGGATGCCTTGACCACTGTGACACCAGAGCTCCTTTCTGGTTGGTGTACTTGGCAATTAATCGGTAAAGTAAAAGCAAGTAAGAAAGACAGTGATGTACATGGAAATGAATCCTGGGTTCCCATAATCTACACTGTAGATATCTGTTGGCACAAATGATATAATTCCCCTGGACCAAAAGGGAAATATTTGTGGGAGCATAGGCAATTACCCAATGTCTCTAGTCATGGACAACTGAGTTGGCATTTAGCTGAACCACAGGAAAGGAGCACCTTACTTCCAATTCAGTGACTGCCAAAAAGACATTGTGTGACTCAATCTGAATTCAAGCTTCAGAGCCAAGCTTTCAGTTCTCTTGGGTTTTCCTTCTGCTTGGAATATTTCTTCACTCAGTCTACTCTCTATCCTAACACCCCTCATGCAATCATTCCATGGATAATTAGGAAACCTAATGAACATTTTTTGAATGATAGCAACATAGAGATGAAATACTGCATAGTCCTTTTCCTTGAAGAAGAAAGGAGAGGAGGAGTAAGGGTAAAAAGGAACAGACAAAGCATTAAATTTTAATGAACACCTGCTAGATGGCAGATGGTGAGTTGGATTACATAAGATATGAACTCTTTGTATCCTCATAAGAGCTTATAGATATTAGATATTATGATATAGATAGTATAATCTTTTTCTTATGGAAGATGAAATTAACAAGGTTGTGAGGCATATAGTCACTTGCTTACTTGCTACCATCTTTGACATCTCAACTCACCATGTCATGTCCTCAGAGAAGCCTGTACTTCTAGTCAAGTTTCATCTGGGCATTGTTGGTTATAAGTAAAAGAAACCCAACTCTAACTACCTTGAGTAGAGAGAATTTCTTCCCTTATAATGAGAACATTCCAGGGGTAGAGCTAGCCTCGAGGGGCTCCTGTGGGTTGCATGAACTCAGTCTCTCAAATTTGCTTTTTTGTTGTATTTACCTCCTTTTCTTCTTCTGCAAATGGGTTTCTTCATGTGACAAATAGAAGAACATGGTGATGGACAGCTTTATTATACTATACTAGAGCCTAGATGGCTCTTAAAAAAACTCATTGCTGACGAGTCATTTCCAACTCATAGCAACCCTTCCTTGGGATTCCAAGGTGGTGTCTATGGAAGTAGATTGGCCAATCTTTCTTCTGAGGAGTGGTTGGTGGGTTTGAAACACCAGCCTTCTGATTAGCAATCAAATGCCTTAGGCACTGTGCCACCAGACAGCTCTAGATTTATACTATTTCAATTGAGAAAGCTGAATGGAAACCCCAGATAACTGTGTTTCCTCCCTCTCCCTGCAGGAGGAAATTATATAGTCTCCCATTTGAATCTGAGGCAGTCTGGTGGTACAGTGGTTATGGCATTTGGCTGCTAACCAAAAGGTCAGCAGTGAGAACTTAGCAACTATTCTGCAGGAGAAAGATGAAGCAGTCTGCTTCCGTAAAGACTTACAGCCTTGGAAACCCTATGAGGTGGTTTTGCTCTGTCCCGTAGAGTCACTGTGAGTCAGAATGAACTCAGTGGCTGTGGTTGGTTTTTCTGAATTCAGTCATTACCATATGACTCACTTTGGCCAAAGAAGTGTATCATTTCTCAGAAGCATCTTTAAGCATGAGTGTGTGGTTTACTAAGGATCTCTGTGGCATAGTAGGTAAGGCACCACCCACTACGGTGGGTTGAACCCACCAGCTTCTCCAGAGGAAGATGAGGCAATGTCTTCTGTAAAGACTTAAAGCCTTGGAAACCCAATGGGGTTGCTATGAATGGGAATCGACTCAATGGCAGTGAGTTGGTTTTGGGTTTGCTGTGGTTTATCATGTTCCCTTTAGCCTACCTTGTGATCAGGGAAACATACATCAGATGGAATCTCTTTTAGCAGGGTCCCCAAGTGACTGTGATGAGAATCTCTGTGTTGGTTAAGTTTGTGTGTCAACCGGGCTGGGCCTGGTTGAGTGACTGGGCAGCTGGATGTGGTATTCCCCATGATGAGGCTGGAAATCAACTCCATGGTGGAATCTACTGGGAGCAGCTGAGTAGCTGCTTTGGGTAGGTGTTCTTCTCATATATAAGAGGCAGCTTTGGGAATGGACTCCACCTTATGGCACACTTGAACCCTGTGTGTAGCCAAGTCATTGTTCAGCAGCCTGCCATCCTCTGCCGATCGTGGGACTTTCAGTGGACTTGAATTAATGGCCTGTTGTGTGGTTTGGTAACATCAGGACTGTGCCTTTTTACTTGTCAACCTTGGGCTTGTCAGCCTCAGTAGCCAGCAGCTGAGTGAAGAAAAGCTTCTAGCCTCAGTGGGCCAGGAACAGGAGGCAGAGCTGAAGCCAAGGTTGAGGGGCTTTCACCCAGCCCCTGGAGCCTGGCACTTTGAACTCAGACTTAAAGCCTCCAAATTGTAAGAATAAACTCCTGTTTGTTCAAGCCATCCCATTTATGGTATATTCTTGTCAGAGCAGCACTAGGTAACCAGAACACTATGCTTACTTGCAACAGAAGCGTCATGTAAGGGTGAACTATACCTTGTGGTTTTAAGTTGACGATATTTTCTGATTGGTTGGTACCACAGCCTAACCTACTCTGTCCTAGCTAGTAAATCAGAAACAGATACTGGTATCACTTGCTCAGAGATTATGCCCATCCTTGGATTATTCTCTGTAGCCAGAAATGTGGTGTACAATGAGTAATCGGACTGAGTTGGGCTACTAGCACCTGACTGGGTTTGGGTACTGTGGTTGGTATGCCTTTCCCTGAACTTCAACGAGTAGAGAGGAGGAAGAGCTCACAAGGGAAATAATGGTGAACAGCCAATACCCACCAACCCTGTGTGCTGTAATTTCTTTTCTTGTCAGGTATTGTAATTCTGTGTTTTTGTTGGGTTTATTGGATTAATACTTGCCTCCCTCACCAGAATATAAACTCCAGATGGCACAGATACAATCATGTGTCTAGTACTTAGTGCAGTGCCTGGCATAGATTCAATGTCCCATGATGAATGAATGAATATATAAAGAAAGAAATGAACAACTAATAGTGAATGGTTACCATAGGAAGGTAAGGGAATTAATGGGAATATTGACAGTTTGGGAATCAAGTAATCTTGAGAATAAATCTTGGCTCTGCCATGTTCAAGGACCACATGCAAACTAATCATTTAGTCTCAATTTCTAATATGTGAAATTGGGGTAATAATACCTTCTTCATAGGGTAGCGTGATAATTAAATGACTAAGAAAATGCTGAGCACTTAGTACAAGGCTTATACTTAATTGTCCCGTAGGACACAAAGGAGAAAGCAGCTTAATTTGCTTGGAAAGACCAGACTTCATCAAGGGGAGCATGTTATGGTTATAGTTTGAATAACTGGAGTGGAAGTGGTAGAGAGGAGCATGGTATAGGGAGAAGATCTCATTTGTACACATGTAAGGCAACACCAATAAGCATTTCCTGACTGGGTTGTTTGATCATTTGGTAAAGTTTGAGCTATGCAGATGAGCTGAGAGGGGTGAAGGATGATGCCAAGTGTTACATGGCAGGTGAAGAAGTGTGGCTGTTACTTATATATGTTTATCACCTGGTCTTCAGTTTGTTTGATTCACTGCCACTTGGCTTATATGACTTTCCAAGTTCCAAAGCTAGAGACATAACCCTTGGACAGCCAGTGTTGTCACTTGAGGTACTTCCTGATAGACTCTAGAATAGTGACTTTCTATCCTGGTTAAGAAAATATACGTTTTTTAAAAAAATTACAATAAAATTCCTGAGCACAACACCAAGACTAATTGAATCATAGTCTTTGGGGGCACCCATTAGGATGAGAAACTGCCAGACTGTTTTCCTAAGTGCCTACACCATTTCACATTCCCACCAGCAGTGTAGGAGGGTTCCAGTCTCTCTGCATCCTCTCTAACACTTGTTATTATTTGTTTTTCATTATAGCTTTACTACTGGTGGCATTTATCAATTGGCAAATAGATAAACAAACTGTGGTATATCCATACAATGGTTTAGCATTTGGCCAAATAAAGAAATGAAGCACAGATCCATGCTACAACAGGGATGGGCCTTGAAAACATTGTGTTATGTGAAAGAAGCTGGACACAGAAGGCCGTGTTATGTATGACGCTGTTTATATGAAATATCCAGATTGGGCAGTCTACTTCCGTAGAGATACCGCCTCAGAAACCCAAGGAGCAGGTCACTATGAGTTGGAAACAACTCGGCAGAAGTAAGTTTAGTTCAGTTTTTTGTTTTAGACATTGAAAGTATGTTACTTAGGGCTGGGTGAAGTTGAGGATGATAGCAAGTGGGTATATTTTAGCTACATATATTGGATAAATGGATATATATATAGACATGTGCACACACACACACACATATATATAGGATAAGTTGATTTATATATTAAAAAAATAATAAAATAACCTCAATGCCGTCGAGTCAGATCTGACTCATAGTGACCACTCCTTGGGTTTCTGAGGAGGTATCTCTAAGGAAGTAGATTGCCCAGTCTTACTTCCGAGGAGTGGCTGGTGGGTTTGAACCACAGACTTTTGGTTAGCAGTTGAATGCCTTAGGCACTATGCCACCAGAGCTCCTGATATGTGTGTGTGTGTGTGTGTGTGTGTATTAATTGGTTGTCATGATAGTTACGTGGCTCTGTGAATATACGAGAAACCATTGAGTTCTGTACTTTAAACTGGTGACTTGTTTAGTATATGAGTTATAAATCAATAAAGTTATGAGTGTGTGTGTTGTTAAAAACAAAAGACTTTGACAATTAAAGAGATCAACTCTTTATGAAGAGGGAGACGTTTGTAAGAGGCAGTCAGTTCTACAGAGACTGCTGCTACTGTTGCATTGTGGTTCTTTGCATATATATGCCATTTACAATCTTGTGATGAAAGAAAGAAAGCCCAGTTGGTTCTCTGAAGGTCATACAATAGTGCAGAAGAAAAAGTCACATGAAATGCACAAAATCTTAGAGCTGTAGGTCTTGGGAAAAAGACATTTTCAAGTTAAGAATACCAGTTGTTAATTCAAAGTAAGCAAGATCCTTGGGAAAACAAGAAGGAACATTCTTGAGGGATTTCTAAGGTTGGTTATTATATTTAATGATAAGACACCCAGAATTCTGGGAATATTGTCCAGACTTCTGGGGAGTTGTTTAATTTTAACATTATGTTTACATACAGACACACACACACACACACATACACACACATTTGGTTGTTCCCGGGTGTTGTCAAGTTGATTCTGATTCACAGTAACCCCAAGTGACAAGACAGAATGGCCTCATAGGGTTTGCTTGGCTGTGATCTTTACCATGGAGCTGCCAACCTTTTGGCTAGTAGCTGCACACTTAACTGTTGAGTCACCAGGGATCGTGTATCTATGATCTCTGGAGATGGGGCTTCTGAGCATCTGTGGCTTTATGTCAGATCTCACCTGGTGGTTATGATACACAGGAGTTGAGAACCACTAGTTAAATGAGCAAAAGTAATCCATTTTCATTTTCATAAATATAATTTAAACCATCTGTTGTCTGGGAGGTGGGAGTCAGGGCAGTCAATAGCTTTCTTCAGAGTTCAAGAACAATTTCATCACAGCTTTGTTGTTGTTGTTGTTAGGTGCTGTCAAGTTGTCTCCGACTAATAGTGACCCTATGCACAGCAGAACAAATTACTGCCCGGTCCTGTGCCAGCCTCACAATCCTTGCTATATCTGATCCCATCATTGCAGCCACTGTGTCAATCAATCTCATTGAGGGCCTTCCCCTTTTTCGCTGACCCTCTACTTTACTAAGCATTATATCCTTCTCCAGGGTCTTGTTCCTTCTGACAACATGACCAAAGTAGGTGAGATGAAGTCTGGCCATTCTCACTTCCAAGGAGCATTCTGGCTGCACTTCCTCCAAGACAGATGTGTTAGTCCTTTTTGCAGTCCAGGTACTCTCAGCATTCTTCTCTAATGCCACCACTCAAAAAGATCAGCTCTTCTTTGGTGTTCCTTATTCATTGTCCTGCTCTCACATGCATAAAAAGTGACTGAAAATACCATGGCTTGGGTTAAGCACACCTTAGTCTTCAAGGAGATATCTTCAGCACTTTAAAAAGGTCTTTTACAGCAGATTTGCCCAGTGCAATATATCATCAGATGTCTTGACTGCTGCTTCCATTTGTATTGATTGTGGAGCCAAGTAATATGAAGTCTTTGACAACTTCAATCTTTTCTCCATTTATTGTGATGCTACTTACTGGTCCAGTTGTGAAGATTTTTGATTTCTTTATATTGAGGTGTAATCCATACTGCAGACTGTAGTCCACTCTTGTGCCATCCTCATAATCCTTGCTGTGCTTGAGCCCATCATTGCAGCCCTGGGTCAATCCGTCTCATTGAGAGTCTTCCCCTTATTCACTGACCCTCTACTTCACCATGTATGATATCCTTCTTCAGGAAATGGTCCCTTCTGATGACATGACCAAAGTAGGTGAGACAAAGTATGTCCATTCTCACTTCTAAGAAGCATTCCAGCTGTACTTCTTCCAGGACAGATTTGTTCATTCTTCTGGCAGTCCATGGTATTTTAAGTATTCATCAATATCACAATTCAAAAGCATCAACTCTTCTTCAATCTTCTCTCTGCAAAGTCTCCATTTATTTTCACATGTTGCTTCTTTTTTCTATTTTGATCTTACCTGTCATGTTAAACAGTTTCCTGGATAACTTGACATAACTACTTTCCTATCTGCTTCTGTTGAAGAGTGAGTTCCTAGATAACAAATTAGAAGCTTAAAGCTTCTGTGGAGGGAAGACTGATGACTCTGGGTTTCACTGTAAGAGTATGTGGCTGTGCTATTTGATTGAAAAGCTCCAATAGCTCTATTTTTTGGACTTTTCTCTCTGAGTGAAGCATCTTCCATTCTTCTGCCTGTAAGTTACTGTTTGGCTCCTGGCCTTCTGTGAGCTGGGGCTCATGTGGAATGACCTGCAGAGGCTCAATATTCATTACAGTACTTTCCTCTCAGCGCCCCTATATTTAGCACTGTCCCCTCAATTTCTTATGCAAATCATTTCTTGTAGTACTAAGTGTGATAGTTAAGGTTGTGTGTCAACTTGACTGAACCATGATTCTGAGTGGCTTAAGCGGTTGTGATGTAGTCATCCTCCATGATGAGATCTGATGTAACACAATCACTTACATGATGAGATATGTCCATCACTGAAAAGGGACTTTCCTCAGGATGTGGCCTGCTTCCACTATACATATATAGGGAGGTCTTGGGAACCTTCTCTGGCTTTCTGCTGTTTCTGGGTCCTGCATCTAGCTCATCATCATCTGGTACCTGCAGCCGAACCAGTGGCCTGCTGTGTGTCCTGCCCATTGTGGGTTATTGCCTTCACTGACTGTGAGCCAACAATCTGCCATTTTTGAAGTCATCGTCCTTTGAGCCAGCAATCTGCTGTACTGCCTGCCACTTTTGGCTCTGCCAGCCCCTGCAGCTGTGTGAGTCAAGAGGAGCCTTCAGCTTGACGTTTGACCCATGAATATGGGAGTCACCCACCTCTACAATTGTGTAAGCCATTTCCCTGAGATGAATCATTTCTCTTTCTATACATATGTGTATATGTATACAGATAGATATAGATAGAGAGATATGTGTACATGTGTGTATATTTATATGTGTGTGTATATACGTATGTGTGTGTGTGTGTATATATATATACCTACTTCTGTAGTGATACTGCCCTGGAAACCCAAGGAGGGGTCGCTACGAGTCAGGGCTGGCACATAACAATAAGAACAACAATGTATGTGTGTATGTGTGTGTGTACATATTTATACACACACACACACACACACATATATATACACATATATGTGGGAACTCTGGTGGCATAGTGCCTAAGGCATCTGACTAATAACCAGAAGGCTAGCAGTTCAAACCCACAAGCCACTCCTCAGAAAGAAGTTTGGGCAATCTACTTCTGAAACTCAGAAACCCAAGGAGGGGTCACTCTGAGTCGAACTGACTCAAACAGCATGGCACTGACTGAGTGAGTGATATATATATACATGCTTCTCTGGTTTTGCTTCTCTAGAGAATCCAGACTGAGTCACTGAGACAGTCAGTGTTACTCCAAAAAAATATAAATCACTAATGTTTGGACACAGGAGCTCTGGTGGCTCAGTGCTAAGGCACTTGACTGCTAACGAGAAGGCTGGCGGTTCATACCCACCATCCACTCCTCGGAAGGAAGGTTGGGCAATCTACTTCCATAGTGATGCCGCCTCGGAAACCCAAGGTGGGGTCACTATGAGTCGTGTCTGACTTGACGGCACATAACAACAACAACAACATTTGGTCGATTGCCTGGCTGGTCAGAGTGCGAGTGGAATTTGGAGGAAGTCTAACTGATTCTTTACAAGGATTTCAATAACTTATTTCTTTTTAGTAACAATGGGCTCAAGCATGACGATTGTGGGAATGGCACAGGACCAGGCAATGTTTTGTTTTGTTGTCCATAGTCCCTAAGGGTTGAAACCTACTTGATGACACCTAGCAACACCCCATTTATTTTTCGTCTCTTCACCATCAGTGCCATGTGGGGTGGACCCTTCTGTTGCCCTTTGGGAGTGGGCAGGCGATCATGTGGCTTCTCAGTCTTGCACTGCTTTCTTAGCCTGCCTGTCCTCAGGTGAGCAAATCACTTTGCACTTTCCATATGTCCTCACACATTGTAGCTTCCAAAGCTGTGTTCTCAAATCCTCATTTTTTTTTTTTTTTTTTGGGGGGGGGATCATTCTTTATTGATACAACAAAACAAAACCTTCTATGCTCTCGTTTTCCTATGTCCTTTGGAGGGACTGTTTGTGTTCAGCAAACTAGCTTTAATTGAAGCCTCAGACTTTCTTTCAGAACATTTATTAATCCTCTGTGTTCCTTCTTAAATTGCTATACCCCCAGCAATTATTGTGGCTTGCCCTTTCTTGCAGACTTCATTTTT
>NW_006922212.1:500607-507357 GCF_000298275.1 Orycteropus afer afer
TATATATATTAGATCCTTAACTTCAGGCTTACAACTGTTGTAGCAAGAAAATCTGCTTAAAAGTGTTTTTATGCTTTACATATGGTAATGGGGTTATTACCCTTGTGTGTTGGTGATTTGTAACTGCAGATATATATTGTACTTTAGCAATATGACTGCAAGTTTATCCACTCTCAGAATTACTGAAAATAGAACCATGAGAGCAGAATGTGTATATATATTTAAATATCTTTCTGGAGGACAGACAAGTCTTATTTGTTTTTCCTCATGGTGGAACTTCTTATTGTAAAGACATTAATAAACTTTAAGATGGACCGCCAGCCTTCTGGTTAGCAGTCAAATGCCTTAGGCACTACACCACCAGAGCTCCCAAGCTATAAGATAGGAAGGACAAGAGTCAGCTGTCCAATCACAGCAGGTTCTCTGACACATAGACCTGCACATGCCCCTGTGTACACATGTACACATGCACACACACTCTTACTCCTCACAACAGTTCCATGAGAAGAGTACTGTTAGTACCTTCTCTGCTTTACAGATGAGAAAACCAAGGTCACCCAGGAAGGGATTGACATGGAATTTGCACACTGGCAGCCTGGCTGCAGAGCAATTGAGACATAGTGAGAGCTTAATACATTTCACTCACTCACTCACTGCCCTCAGTTTGATTCGACTCATAGCAACCCCTCCTTGGTTTTCCAAGGTGGTATCTCTACTAAAGTAGATTGCCCAGTCTTCCTTCTGAGGAGTGACTGGTGGGTTTGGACTGCCAGCCTTCTGGTTAGCAGTCAGGTGCCTTAGTCACTACGCCACCAGAGCTCCTCTCAATATATTTAGTTGATCTTATTATTTCTATTATTATATTCAATTTTATTTACATCTCAGTAACTTAGCTCTTCTCAGATTCTTATATTTTACCTTATACCTGTCATGGTTGAATGGTGGCTCCTCCAAAAGATATATCCACGTTCTAAGCTCCAGAACCTGTAGATATGATCTTCTTTCAAAAAGGCTCTTTCCAGACATGACTGAGCTGGGGATCTCAAGATTGGAATACCTTGGGTTATGTAGGTAGCCCCTAAATACAGTGATGCTAATTGCCATTGTGTCAACTTCAGCTCGTGGGTTGCCTCACACGGGTTACATTACAACTGTGCTCCATTAGTTTTGATGGGTGAATTCTCAGAAGTACATTACCAGGCCTCCCTTCCAAGGCCTCTTGGTAGACTCGAACTACCAACACTTCAGTTAGCAGCCCGGTGTGTCAGCTGTGCCACCCTACCAGAAACCAAACCCCACTTCTGTCAAGTCAATTCCAATTCATGGCAACCCTATAGGACAGAGAAGTGAAGGCTTTAGACATATATGGCCAAGCTCAGCTGTAGAAGTCACTACCTATTCACATTCTTATAAAAGTGCAAGTCTCTCCACACTTCATCAACACGTGCTTTTATCTACTTTTTAATTATACCAATAATGTCATAAAGGAAAATGGGATTCTTGATGTATATGTATTTTACGAATAGTGAACCTTGTCCTATATTCTACTGGTCATTTCTATTCATCATTCCTTGATTTTATGTGTGTGTGTGCATATGTGTGGTTTTATGCTGAGAAATAATCTCCGTACTTTCATAATTTGTCGGTATTTTATTTTGAAGAAAAATGCTCCGATCTCCTTTTCCATGTAAGAGGATTTATTTAGATGTTTTTTGTATTCAAGGTCATGAAGTTAGCCACCCTGAGAGGGAAGGCTCATATATAAATCATTCTTACATCAGGCTACTTGTCTTTCTGCACCTGGAGGAATGTATCACTACTGATGTTCAAACCATTTGGAAGATGTTGTAAAGATCCCTGATTATGTCCATCCATGAGCTAACCAGCTCTTGTTCCACAGCATGTCCACACTTATGCTCTTAAATCCTGCTTAATCATCAGCATACAATCTAAACTGCATTTTACATAAAATAAAAACTCACCAGAAGATCCAATCACAAAGCAATGTAGGGCTGTATTTCTGGGGTTCATGGAATGAGGTTCATGGAATAAGAATGGGAGCTAGGTAGACGATGGGAGCCAGCTGTCAATCACCACCCATTTGAGTTTGCTTTACCATGAGACATGTGTTATGAGATGGGACTGCATTTATAATATGGTGAAGGAGAAAGGAGAGAGAACAAACAAGAGCTTATGTTTCTCCAATGTACTTGGATCCATACTGGAGCTCATCCAACTCCAGAACACAAGTCCTCCATAAGTTCTCACTTTAATAACACACAATGGCCAACAAAGCAGCATCAGGTCCAAGACACATACCATTTGGGGGCAACAGATGTAGAAATGGAACATACTAGATATAATATGACTTAACAAAATCAACTGGATTTTTTTCTACAATAGAGAGTAGTGATGGAAAAGTTAAACCATGGAGTGTACCCATGAACAAGGCTGAAGCATCTGTCATCCCTGATAACTTTAAGATACATCCATACCAACAGTCTCACATACGTCAAGTGCTTGTATTGTGAACCCTGTCACTAGAAAACCACTGATGATTTTTAGACAACTAATTATATACCCAGGAGCTCTCGTAGCATAGTGGCTAAGGCACTTGACTGCTAACCGGAAGGAAGATGGGGCAATCTACTTCCATAGTGATACTGCCTCGGAAACCCAAGGAGGGGTCGCTATGAGTCGGGTCTGACTCGACAGCACTTAACAACAACAACGACAACAATTATATACCCAGCTATTCGGGTACCTTAATTAGCCCATCACAAACATGAACCTTTATTTACTTATAATCTTAGCACTTAAGTTATTTATTTCTTGAATAATGTTATGGCACTTATACTTTTTAATAATACTCCTCTTTCATATACCCTTTAATAAAATTAAAATTTTACTTAACGTGCCCAAACCTGGAGAAACTTTGCTTAAGAAATCAGAAATAACAGGCACAAATGGATTGCAAACTTTTAGGTAGGAGAGAAAAATGGTAGTTTACTTATTATCAATCACTATTTAAAGACTAGTCCTTTTATAACAAATAGAGCATGACTTCCCTGGCTTTAAGGAGCTCTGGTGGCACAGTGACTAAGGCATTTGTCTGCTAACCAGAAGGTTGGTGGTCCAAACCCACCAGCCACTTCATGGAAGGAAGATGGGGCAATCTATCTCCGTAAAGATTTACCACCTTGGAAATTCAATAAGGGTCGCTACAAGTCAGACTCAGCTTGAAGGCAGAGAGATTTTCCTGTTTCCTCTCAGATGGACTTATAGGGCAGGAAAAAAAAGACAAGAACAGATAATTTTCATAGCATGTTTGAAAGAAGGCCACATAGCAACTCCTTAAGGGGAAATACGTTTATAAATTTTTGTTATTTTGTGGTGATTGTTTTTCTTAAACATACATCTAAAAAAAAAAATTCTCTTTTAACACTTGACAGTTACATGTGTAAAGAGTATTTTTACAGGCAAAGGAGAATCACATTCATCTAACTTTAGATGTATCCTTTGATACAAATTAAGCTTTGTATTAGTTTTCCTGTTATTGCTGTAACAAATTACCCCAAACGTGCTGGCTTAAAATCACTAAAATTTACCCCCTCCAATTCTGGGTGCCAGAGTCCAAGATCAAGGTTTCAGTGGGGCCACACTCTTTCTAAGTCTCCTTGGGTTTCTGAGGCAGTATCACTACAGAGCATCACTATGGGAGCTCTGGTAGCATAGTTCCTAAGGCACTTGACTGCTAACCAGAAGGCTGGCGGTTCAAACCCACCAGCCACTCCTCAGAAGGAAGATGGGGCAATCTACTTCCATAGTGATACTGCCTCGGAAACCCAAGGAGGGGTCACTATGAGTCAGGCCTGACTCAACGGCACTTAACAACAACATCACTACGGAAGTAGATTGCCCAGCCTTCCTTCTGAGGAGTTGCTGGTGGGTTTGAACCACCAGCCTTCTGGTTAGCAGTCAAGTGCCTTAGGCATTATGCCACCAGAGCATAAGAAAATCGAGGAATGATGAATAGAAATGACCAGTAGAATATAGGACAAGGTTCACTATTCATAAAATACATGTACATCAAAAATCCCATTTTCCTTTATGACATTATTGGTATAATTAAAAAGTAGATAAAAGCACGTGTTGAAGAAGTGTGGAGAGACTTGCACTTTTATAAGAATGTGAATAGGTAGTGACTTCTAGAGCTGAGCTTGGCCATATATGTCTAAAGCCTTCACGTTTTGCTGTTCTTTGACTAAGGAGTTTTATATCTATTAATCTTATAAAAATCAGAGTTGAGCCCAGAGTTTTGATTCCAGGATACGGATGTACCAAACAATGGAATAAATAAAACTGGGGAAAAAATGCTTAAATAAACTGATTTCTCATTTGATTAAACACGACATAGCCATTAAAAGTTTCCTAAAGATTACTAAATTATATTAAAAAATAGTAATATATTTTTGATGGAAAACATCAAAGTACAAGTTTGCATGGGTTTGAAGGCTATAAATTCTGGGTGGTGGGAATCCATGAATCATTTTCTTATTTATGAATTTCTATATTTTAACATAGGAGCTCTGGTAGCAAAGTGCCTAAGGCACTTGACTGCTAACCAGAAGGAGGGCGGTTCAAACCCACCAGCCACTCCTCAGAAGGAAGGTTGGGCACTCTACTTCTGTAGTGATATTGCCTTGGAAACCCAAGGAGAGGTTGCTGTGAGTCGGGTCCGACTCGACGGCACATAACAACAACAACAACATATTTTAACAATTACATAAAAATTTTATAATGAGAAATAATGTTCCTTAATAATTTTAAATCTGCAGTAAACTTTCCTAAACTCTATGACAATGTAAGAATATAAAATAAATCAAGCAAAGGAAAGGGTATGTTGTGAGGTCCATTTGTGAAAGTAAATTTAGGTCATTACCAGCAGGTGGCGCTACCAAATAAGCAGTGTTTTAGAAATGCGGCACTAGACAGGGAGCAAAGTTTTTCTCTTGTTTATCCTACATAAGAAGACTTGTAGTCATGACACTAGAGAGATGTTCTATTTTATAATAGTTGTACTTAAATAAAAATTTCCCTTTAAGTATAAATGTACTTAGAAATCAAAAGAACCAAAGCACCCTTAATGGTATTTCCAGTGTTGTTTAGAGGCAAAGGATCAAACTTTTACATTATTTTTTGTTTGTTTTCTTAATATCATTCATCAATTTGGAAGCAATTATTTTTGTATTAAAAATAAAAGCCAAAGTCAAAACTTTTTACCTACTGTTATCAAGTGCATTTTAGCTTATAGTGACCACATAGGACAGAGTAGAACTACCCTAAGGGTTTTTTTTCCAAGGCTGTATATCTTTACCAATTGTAGACTGTGTCATCTTTCTCCTGCAGAGCAGGTGGTGGGTTCAAACCACCAACCTTTTGGTTAGCAGCCAGATGCTTTAACCAGTTTGCCACCAGAGCTCCATCCAAAGCTTTTGGCCTCTGTTATATTTAAGTATTTTTGAATCCAGAATCACAAAATTCGGAGGCTCATTAAAAACTGCATTTTCAATCCCAGAATTTAGAGAATAATGTAAAATACAGACATGTAGAGATACATGGATATAACAGGTACTCACACTTTATTGAGGGAGCTCTGGTAGCATAGTGCCTAAGGCACTTGACTGCTAACCAGAAGGCTGGCGGTTCAAACCCACCAGCCACTCCTTGGAAGGAAGATGGGGCAACGTACTTCCATAGTGATAACTGCCTCGGAAACCCAAAGAGGGGTCGCTATGAGTCATGTCCGACTTGACGGCACATAACAACAACAACACACTTTATTGTACAACTACTATGACAACACTGCAATTTAAACTCATCCAGTGATTAGGAGCTTGTGGTTAGGGCATCCAAGACTTCCTGTTGGCAAGTCGGTAGGCAGAAGTCGGTGATGTACCTGAGAGTGAGTTCCTGCAGGACCCCAGGTCTCTTCATTTTCCTTAAAGAGATGCATGTACAATAAGAGCAAACTCCTGGAAGTTTTGTCTTCTTCAGTGGTTATTTTTGAAAGCAAAGAGAATAGTGCCTCTTTCCTTTTGGAGATTCTGTTCATTTTCTTTAAGTCACCTTCCATCCTTTCTTCCATTTTCAGTTTTCTTACCCTGCACAGAGAGCTCCCCACTCCTAAATTAGAGAAGTCTATGGTGAATTTGGGAGCTCTGATTGCGTAGTGCCTAAGGCACTTGACTGCTAACCAGAAGGCTAGCAGTTCAAACCCACCAGCCACTCCTTGGAAGGAAGATGGGGCAATCTCCTTCCATAGTGATACTGCCTCAGAAACCCAAAGACGGGTCGCTATGAGTTGGGACCAACTTGACGGCACATAACAACAACAACAACATGATCAATATGGTGACCTTTCTTCTTAGAATGAGTTAGTGTTTGCTTTCTTTAAATCATGAAAATATTTCAAACCACTTCCTGAATCAAAGTCTGTATTTTCTAGGATCACACTGTATACATTTTTCCTAGGGTAGGGGGAAAGCAGTTATTCAATGTTTCCCGTATTCTAGGATATATCACTTTATGTAACAAATTTATTCTCAGTGCCAAAATCAAACCAAACACACTGCCATGGAGTCAATCCTGACTCACAGTGACCCCTCCTTGGGTTTCCGAGGCAGTATCACTACGGAAGTAGATTGCCCAACCTTCCTTCCGAGGAGTGGCTGGTGGGTTTGAACCGCC
>NW_006922212.1:512132-517669 GCF_000298275.1 Orycteropus afer afer
AAAACCAAACTCACTGCTGTCAAGTTGGATTTGACTCATAGCAACCCCCAGAGCTCCTTCTATAGTGATACCACCTTGGAAATCCAAGGAGGGGTCGCGATGAGTCGGATCCGACTCAACGGCAGTGAGTTTAGAGGTAACTAAAGCACCTGCCCTTCCTCCCTGGACTCCAAGCACGGTGGCTTTTCACTCATGAAAGTGTACTCCCTTCCGCGACACAGACCCTGGCTTACTCCCCCCTTGTCCTCTTATGCTCTCTTCTCAAGTGTCGCTGCGGGGAGGTGAAATCACTCTTGCCCTCCCATCCCTGTGCTCACTATTGTTTACTGTTATTATTATTATTATTGCAATTGTCACTACCTGACACTGGGTGCATTGTGCATCGGTTCTTTGTTGTCTATCTCCTTCTTTAGAACATGGTCCTCAAGAGGGCAGGGTCTTTGTTTGGATGTCTGCTGTGTCCTGGTGGTTCAATGGAGACCCAAGCACAGTTCCCTGTCAGTGCCCCTCAGGAGCGTCCACCACCATCGTGCAGTGGAGGCCTCTGCATTGCTTTGGTGGTAAACAGGTTTTAGTGCAGCTCACAGACTAAGATGGACCAGGAAGAGGGGCCTGGTGATCCACTTCCAAAAATCAGCCAATGAAAAGACCCTATGGATCACATCGGTCCAGCCTGCATCCACTCACTGGCATGGCCTTTGGTTCTGTTGTGCACGGCGTCACCATGAGTTGGGGGCTGAATGGTCAGCAGCTAACAACACCAACATGTCTTAGTACCTAGAAAAGCACCCATTCACTGTTGTTATCTGCTGTTGAGTCATCTCCAACTCATAGTGACCTTATGTACAACAGAACAAAACACTGCCCGGTCCTGGGCCAGCCTCCAGATCCCTACTATACCCAAACCCATCGCTGCGGCTTCCATGTCAATCCATCTAGTTGAGGGCTTTTCCCTCTTTTGTTAGACATGCAATTAATTTTTATTTATATAAATGAATAAATAAAACCCAAACTTTCAGACACCTCATCCACTATTCCACAAACCAAAACCAAACTCACTGCCCTGGAGTCAGATCTGACACATAGCGACCCGTCCTTGGGTTTCTGAGGCAGTATCACTACGGAAGTAGATTGCCCAACCTTCCTTCTGAGGAGTGGCTGGTGGGTTTGATATGCCAGCCTTCTGGTTAGTAGTCAAATGCCTTAGGCATTATGCTACAAGTCAGTTTAGAAAGGAATGCAATAATGTTTTGCTTTTGTTTAGACATCCTAGACTGTGTACTAAGCAGTTCCTACAGCAGGTGAGGCAGTCCAACTCTGTCAGTCCCTCCCTTGTTGTGGGAAATCATTTTCATCTTTACTTTACAACCTTATTAAGTATTGGGAGAGCAAATAGGAAAAATGACTTATTTTTTTAATTCAAGAATATTTATTGAACACTTACTATGTGCCAGGTACTTTTGTAGGCACTAGGGATATCACAGTAATCAAAAACAGACAAAGACCTCCACTCTCATGGAGCTAATACCTAGAAGAATTCAACCGTAAGAAAAAAACCTGGAAAATGTTTTATCAGAATTTACTAAACTGTGAGTAATTACACAAAATGACCATTGTCATCAGAGGATTTTAGATTGACCAATGGCACACCTTTGCCTTATGTTAGCAGTGGCTGCAGCGAAGGCAAGCCTGGGATCTTCATTTTCAAACTGTAGGGGTGGTAAGGAGAAAGTGATTGGCAACTCAGGATGTTGATGACAAATGAACCTGCATGGGAGTCCCCACTGTCCTCATACAACCTGTGTGGCTTTGGGTACGTTCTTTGAACTCTCTGCAGAGGATTAAAAACTCACTGTCATCCTTTCAAATCAGACTCAGTAACCCGAAGGAACAAAGTAGAACTGACTCATAAGGTTTCCAAGGCTGTAATCTTTACACCAGCGGAGTGCCTCATCTTTCTGCTGTGGAACAGCTGGTAGGTTCGAACTGCCAACCTTGCAGTTAGCAGCTGAACACTTAACCTCTATGCCACCAGGGCTCCCGCACAGACCATAAGCCTGTTGCCATCCAGTCTAAAAAGACTCATAGTGTTGTTGTTGTTATGTGCCGTCGAGTCATCCCTGACTCATAGCAACCCCTCCTTTGGTTTCTGAGGCAGTATCATGACGAAAGTAGATCAGTGAGTGCATGTAAAAAGCCTAGTGGACCAAGAACTACAATCCTAGCTCATTGCTGCTGTTACATGTCATTGCCACATAGTGTCGCTGTTGCAGACAGCTGCTTTAGAGTTCCAGGACCACTCACTTATTTTGTGCCTTTTTCTAACCAGCGCCCAGCAGTAGAGCCACAATGCTTGGGCTCTGGGATCCAGCTCTCTATCCTCATACCCACACCTTCAGTGGTTTTCCCCACAGTCCTGGACTGAGGTCTCCAGGTCCTGAGGGACTTTCAGCCTCTACCCTATGTTGTGCTGAAGAATGACCCACCATAACCCAGGAGGCTGTGTCTGCCTGTCCGGGAACCACTTCCTCCCTGGCAAGCAGGCATTTGCTCAGCAATTGCCTGCCGCCTCCATAGGCAACAAGATAGTAGCACAGTTTTTGCAAAGCTACACATGTGTATACACACACACTCACACACTCACACACATACAAACATACATAGTCACACCACATTCTCACACGCAGGGATTGATAAATAGTTTTCCCTCAACACAATGGGTATATTTGCATAATACAAATGCCACCCAAACAAAAATATTAGATTTTCTCCATATAAAAAGCACAAACCCCAACTTGCTCTGTCCTCAATTCCTTTTATGTTTATTATTTTGACTGTTATAGTCATAGCCTGTTGTTATGTGCCGTCAAGTCAGACCTGACTCATAGCGACCCCTCCTTGGGTTTCCAAGGCAGTATCACTACGGAAGTAGATTGTCCCATCTTCCTTCTGAGGAGTGGCTGGTAGGTTTGAATCTCCAGCCTTCTGGTTAGCAGTCAAGTGCCTTAGGCACTACGCTACCAGAGCTATAGTCACTTTATACTCATTTACAGAAGCCCAACCTAATTTTCTGGGAACACAAGCTCCATCACAAAGACACAGCAGTGACGTGGGTCTCCTAGAGTCACAGCTTCAGCGTTAAGTTTTTAGGGAGAACAGCAAAGGCATCCTACATTGAATGACCAGTGGACTCCCTTCTTTCCCCACTAAACCCACTGCTATCGAGTCATAGTGACCCTAGAGGTCTTCCTCAGGCCTTCTCAGATATCTTTCTTCAACGCCTGTGCTATCTGCACTTTCCCTTCCAACTTGACTGTGTGGTTAAAGAAGGCCCCTGGTACTTCCCAGTCCAGGAGGACAAAGGGCAGCAGACAAGGCCAAAGGAGACAGCGAAGTAGATCTTGTCATCTGAGCCTTCTGTCAAAAGAGGAGGAGGTCTCCAGGGCTCTCACATCATCCAGTTCATTAAGGATGTAGCGTCAAAACCTTGTCATTGCTGTTAGGTGCTGTCGAGTCAGCCTGACACATGGTGACCCCATGGACAACGGAACAAAGCAATGCCCAGTCCGGTGCCGTCCCCATCATCGGTTGCCGGTTGGAACTCTGGGACTCCTAGGGTGGTCACTGGCTGATTTCCAGAACTAATCTCCGGACCTTTCTTTCCAGACTTTTCACTGGTTGTAAAGGACAAATTCAACCTCTCAAGTATTTGCTGGGATTCAGGCGTTAGTTGGCAGTGGTTTATATATTTGAAGTTCTGATCCTTGCTAGACATAATTCATCATCACCAATTATGGGGACAGCTGTGACTCACTTCATTTAATTTTTGCAGAAATCAGTCACTGAAAGGAAACATCCGACTGTCATGATATGGCCCAAGGCTTTTCCTTCCTTTCCTCCTCAAGTCAGACTGGCTTATGCATGAACTTTCTCCTTGGACTTTTCTTAATCCTCTGCTGAGTTGCAAACTTAGCACATTGGTTGGCACTCAGCGTTGCTCTCTTTCGCATCTTCACCTTGTCTCTTCCCCGACCTTCAAAGTGTATCCTCCTAGCATTGTCTACCCTCTCTGCTCTCCACTCCGTCATCTGGAATGGTTTTCTTGTCCTTGCAGCCATTGTGGGAGATGCCTGCTTCTCATGCATGTGTGATTTCCATTCTGTGGGTCGGGGAAGCTTCTGTAATAAATCGAATCTCTTCTTACTGTTTTCCCCTTATTTTCCTGGCTTTACCTACTGAATCATACTGTGCATTACTAAAATGCATAATCATATTTAGACCAAATGATCTAATTGCATAAATTTTCCTCTGATCTGGAGTTCCTGGCACTGGAGCCATTTCCTAGCAAACCTATTATAATTCATGGGCTGCTTCCAAATCCTGTGTGTGGGCTTAGGGTTGTTTTTCAAACCATAAAAAACTAACTTGAGGATTTTTATAATTGGAGATAAATTATAGATTGTGTTTTCCTCCTTTAGCCACTTCCACTTTTTAGGAGAAATAATATGTGCACCAACCCTAAAATGAAAAATTTAGCATCTACTATAGAAGCACTTTCTTATGTTATTTAATCCTCAGAAAAAAACAACGTTGCCAGTTTAGTTGGTGGCATTCTTTTTTATTGACAAAATTGAGGCTCAGAGAAGAGAAATAACTTGCTCAAGATTAAACAGCTCGAAGGACAGACCCAGGACCTTCTATACGTGCCATTGCTAATTAATGCTCTTGCTCCCGGAAGACACTCAAAGAGAGCGAGCTCACTCTTTAATACAAGCTGAGGACTCCCAGGACGGTACAGATGATGGAGATGCTTGGCTCCTAATGAGAAGATTGGGAGTTCAAACCCCCCAGAAGTGCCTTAGAAAAAGGCATGGTGACCTACTTCCAAAATATCAACCATTGAAAATGCTGTTGAGGACATTCTACTCTGATACATTGGGGGGGCGGGCGGTTTCTGAGAGTCTGAGGCAACTCAAGAACAACAGGGAAGTTTTTGTACCACACTCCTGAATGTTTTCAGTGGCCAGTGGAACCGTGTTCAAAACTTATTCAGTAAGAGTAAAAGAAAATAGTGATAGATCTTCATTATGGGAAGAGAGCAAAGCCGAGTGGATTGGTTAGGTCACATTAGCCCGACAGTGGTGCACTCTGTATCTGTGTGACCACAATCCAAAGCACCTTTTGTAGAACAAGCACAGTATGATGCTATGCACAGTATAACGTGTGCTGTTGGGTTATTGTGATCCACAGTCGATGATGACAGTCAATGCGATAATGGAAATAGGTCATTTGGGCAGTGTCCTTCTCATTTCACTGGTGATAACTTGTTAGTTAAAGTTGTGTGTCAACTTGTCTGGGCCTGGTTGAGTGGCTGAGCAGCTGGTGGTAGTTATTTCCCATGATGAGACTGGCAATCAACTCCATGGTGGGATCTACCACAAGCAGCCGAGTAGCTGCCTTTGGGATGTCGTCTGCTTCCCGTATAAAGAAGCAGCGTTGGGAATGGTCTCTAGCTTATGGCACGCTTGACCCCTGCC
>NW_006922212.1:517769-521421 GCF_000298275.1 Orycteropus afer afer
CATGCCCATTTTATAGCTAGCCATGAACAACTTGTTTGCTTTAAAAATCAATAAATGATTAGAAAGATTGAAAACTTGGCCTTTTCGAGCTTGAAAGAAACTTAGAAATCATCTCTGTACAATCTATTCACTTTATAGCCGGGAGACTAGCGTTATAGTTGTGAGAGGTTACATACTGAGTTTGACACTGAAGGGGCTCCCAGTGAAGGCCCCAGGCCGCCTAGTTCTCTCTCTCACTTTGCCACGCTACTAGTGGAGCCACTGGGTGGCACATAACAAAAGGTTGGCAGTTAAAGTCCACCCATTGTGCTTTGGAAGACAGTCCTGGTAAAGTAATTGTTAAAAGATCAGCCACTGACAAACCTTTGGAGCACAGTTCTACTCTGACACCCACGGGGTCGCCATGAGTGGGGATCAACTTGATAGCAACTGTTTCTTTGTTTTGTTTTTATTTTGTCAGCAACACAAAAATATATTAGTAAAGTCAACTTCCAAAAGCCCATTATGTTCCTATTTTATTTAACACACTGAGAAAATGATTTTAATTAAGACATATCTAATTGAAGGCAGAATTTCAGCCAACCTTCCCATTGTTATAATTAATAGCATTAGTATGTGGGTGGGTTCTCACCTATTCTGATAGCATAGTTACTATCAGGATTTTTCTCCTGCTGTCTTGCTTCTTTATTAGCGTGAATTGAGCACTAAAATGTTTACACTCAATGTACTTGATTCTAATCACTGGCTTTGGTTAAGCTTAGTTTGTGCAAGGTAAACAATATGAAAGGGAATTTGAGGAAGAAATGCAAATGAGCTGAGAGTCCAGCGAAGAAAACCATGAATAATTGAGATGGAGCACAGTATTGTAGGTGAGAACATCATCATTTATGTTTGATTTATGTTTGATTCAATATGGTTGCTACTAGTTGCCATCCCATGGTGGCACCATGTGCATTTGAGCTAAACTGTGCTCCATAGCGTTTTCAGTGGCAGGTTTTTTGGAAGTAGATCACCAGACTGTTCTTCTGAGGTGCCTCTGGGTAGACTTGAACTTCCAATCATTGGGTTAGTGACTTAGTGCATTAACCATTTGCACCATTCAGGAGCTCTGTATTGTTGCTAACCCTGTTGCTGTCAAGTCAATTCTAACTCAAAATTACCCAATAGGACAGAGTAGAACTGCCCTCATAGGGTTCCCAAAGCTGTAGTCTTTACACAGCAGACTCCCCATCTTTCTCCCATGGAGCCCTGGTAGGTTTAAACCACTGACCTTTCAATTAGTAGTAGCACACATAACCACACCACTACCAGGACTCCAGACTCTCCACATTGAGTTGGTTATGACTCATAGCAACCACCACTGGGTTTCCAAGGCTATGTAAGTCTCTACAGAAGTAGGCTGCCTCATCTTTCTTCTATGGTGGCTGGTAGGTTCAAACCACCACACTTTTGGTGAGCCCAATGCCTTAACCACTACGCCATTAAAAAACCAAACCAAACTCACTGCTGTCAGTCAGATATGACTCAAAGCAACCCCTTATTGGGTTTCCAAGGTGGTATCACCATGGAAGTAGATTGCCCAATCTTCCTTCTGTGATTGGGTGGTGGGTTTGAACTGCCAGCCTTCTGGTTAGCAGTTAAATGCCAGAACTCCTTAATTGTTACTAGTATTGTACTCTTCGTGAGTCTGAGCGAGACTGAACAGATTAGTTCCAGGTTTGTAGTCTTTCCTTTTTCTGGTAAAATGTAATAGGATATTTATGTCAGTAACAACAATTAGAAAAGAGAGAAAGGAACCAAAAGCAATTAAGAGCTGGAAACTTGTGGAGCAGTGTGTTAAACTCAAGCAGAGATGATGGGTACAGATTTTTACCCTGTTATTATTCTGTTCCTCTTGGATAGACAGCCATCTTCAGACAGACATTTAATAGCAGGCCACAGTAGTGGTGGCAGGAGCATGTGCTTGAGGATTCTGGAAACATAGATTGTCATTCCAAGTCTATTGTTGTTTGGTCTTGGAAAAATAAATTCACCTCTGGGGACCTCAGACTCCTTGGAGAAGCCATACTTATGCTGCACTCAGGAATGTCTACCATGACCACAGCAGTGACAAGTAGCACAGTCACTGCCCTTAACCATCTCACAGGACTTTGTAACTTAAATATTCTATGATGTTTTGACTACAAGGGAGTTTGTGTGTCCTGATAGAGTAAGACTAAGAATGTTCTGTTAAATTCCCCACCCCCAAATTGTTGTTGTTGTAGGTGCTACCAAGTTGGCTGCAACTCAAAGTGACCCTATGGATAGCAGAATGAAACGTTGCCAGGTCTTGCCCCAGCGTCACAATCCTTGCTATATCTGTGCCCATCATTGCAGCCACTGTGTCAATCCATCTCATTGAGGCCTTCCCTTTTTCACTGACCCTCCACTTTACCAAGCATAATATCCTTCTATGGGGAATTTTTCCTAATTAGTAATATATTACAATTTTGTGATCAGTCAATGACATAAAATACATCCAGTGTTGACTGAAGAGTTGTATGATAATGATAGGATGTAATCTTATAGAAATGTGTAAATTATAAGATATATTACAAAAAGGAAAAATTAGCCAAAGCAAAGTTCTTATTTCTTGACCATATCACTGAGAGATTTAATTAATATTTTAAAATCCCCAGAAGTAAGATGCAAGCATGAAATAAGGGACAGTTCTTAGTATTATGGGTGTTTTGCTTGAGGATGACTTATCCAATTATGTTTACATTTTGATATAAAAACCAAAATGAAACTCACTGCCACCAGGTGGATTCCAACTCATAGTGAACCCCCTTGGGTTTCCAAGACGGTAAATCTTTACAGAAGTATATTGCCCAGTCTTCTTTCCACAGAGTGGCTGGTAGGTTTGAACCACCAGCCTTCTGGTTAGCAGTCAAATGCCTTAGGCATTATGCCACCAGAAATCCTTGCATTTTGATATGTTGTTGTTGTTGCTATGTGCCATAGAGTCAGACCCTACTCATAGCAACCCCTCCTTGGGTTTCCAAGGCAGTATCACTATGGAAGTAGATTGCCCCATCTTCCTTCCGAGGAGTGGCTGGTGGTTTTGAACCACCAGCCTTCTGGTTATAAGTGTCTTAGGCACTACACTATGGGAGGTCCCAATATCATGGAAATATGAATAATGAGGAATCATTGAGATGTACACTGTGCCAGACTTCATTCAGAGTGCGATATTCACTCATATAATCACATTCAAGCCTAATAACTATTACTATTGGCATCATTAAAATGAAAAAACTAAGGTAGAGAGAAATTCCATAATATACCCAAGGTCACATTACTACTGTGTGGTGGAGCTCCAAGCATAGCACTCCTCTACTGTTCATGTTACTGTTGTTGTGATGTGCTGTCAAGTCAGTTCCAACTCATAGCGACCCTGTGTGCAACAGAACAAAGCATTGTCCAGTCTTGTGCCATCCTCATAATCCTTGCTATGTTTGAACTCATCTTTGCCACCACTGTGTCTGTTCATTTCAAGGAGGGTCTTCCTCTTTTTTGTTGACCTTCTACTTTACTAAGCATGATGTCCTTCTTCAGGGACTGGTCTCTCTTGACAATATGACCAAAATACCAAAGACAAAGTATTACTATC
>NW_006922212.1:522751-525846 GCF_000298275.1 Orycteropus afer afer
TTTTTTTTTCTTTTTTCTTTCTTTCTGTTAGAGCAGCACTAGAGAACCAAAACAATAAGCAAATAAGATAAGTATGTAGGAAGGAAACAACCCTGACATGAATTTTCCTGATTTTAAACCATGCTGTTTCCTCTCACTGTGTTTCAACAACTACCTTTTGGTCTATGTACAAGTTCTTCTTGAGCACAATTAATTGTTCTGAAATTCCCATTCTTAGCAACGTTATCCATAATCTATTATGATCCACACAGTTGAATGCCTTTGCTTAGTCAATGGAACACAGGTAAACATCTTTCTACTGTTGATAGTAATTATAATTACCATTCTGAGGACCTCTTGCAGCAGACACTCTGCTAGCCCTTTCCGTAAATGACTTTGTCCCAGGTCAGTTCTGTTGTGGTGATAACTGAGGCTCAGGGTGCTCTTTAATGAGACCACTGCCACCAGCTGACAAGTCTCAGGGCTGAGAACATCTGCTTCCCGAGAACATAATGGTTGGTGGGTTCTCCTTCCTAAAGGCCCCTCTTCTAGAGATTGATGCCCAACTAGAGATATTCCTTTTGTTAAAGCAAAGGGAGCAATGTCACATATTTTTTTTAATCCTATTTATTACTATAGTCTTACAGAAATGATAATTTGAAGAAAATTTGAAGATGTGTCTTGAATAAGCAGGTACCAATTTCCTGCAGACAGTTTACACAGTGGACAGCTGTCTTCTTATCATCATTTAGATGAAAGCTCAACTGTTTCTCCTTCAGAGGGACATTTTATGACCACTTTATCTGTCAAGTGCCCCCCAAACAAGCACAACTTCACATAACCTCACACACAGCCACTGTCACTCTCTATTCACATGAACTCTTCTATCATGTTCCAAGCTATCTTATAACTTACCAGAAAATAATAACACAAGAGCAGACAACTTGGTGGTTTTATTTACCATAATATCCCCAGTACCTAGAAGAGTGTGTGTAAAATTTGTATCAAGTGAATGAGTTTTACTTATTCTTCTTTTTTAAAATGTCAGTAGCAGCACAAGTTTATTGACTCATTCTCTGTGTGCCAGGCTTTGCGGTAAGTACACATTTTTGGAATTTCTTAGACTAACCTTAGATAGTTGGCCCTAATATCATCTCCATTTGTCATATGAGGAAAATAAGGTGCTTCTTGTTGTTTGGTGCTGTTGAGTTGAGTTTCAACTCATAGCGATCCCACGTGACAGAGTAGACCTTCCCAATAGAGTTTTCTATGCTGTAATCTTTACTGGAGCAGATCACTAAGTCTTTCTTTTGTGGAGCAACTGGTGGGTTCAAATCACTAACCTTTCACTTAGCAGACAAGCATTTAACCATTGCACCACCAGGGCTTCTAAAAAAACAAGGCTTAAATTAGAAAGCCAATCCCCCTCCCTTTGATATGATTCCAACTCCCAACAACTGTGTAGGACAGTGTAGAACTGCCCCATAGTGTTTCCAAGGCTGTAAATCTTTATGGAAGCAGACTGCCACATCTTTCTCCCATGAAACTGCTGGTGGGTTCAAACCACTGACCTTTCCCTTGAGTGAGTGCTTCAATTCACCACACCACCCAGCCATACAGGGTCAAATTTACTTGCCCAAGTACACACACCTAGTAGTGGTTAGAAGCTGCAAAACAACATATGCCTTATCTTTCTACAGAGATTGTGTGCTCAGCCACAAAAGTACCCTCATCTGTGACTGCATAAAGCCCCAACAGTTCAAGCTTGGCTGTGCAGGGGGAGTTATTTATGTGGTGTCCTTGCTAACTTGGTGGGAAAGATTCAGATTCAACTAGCACTTACTGAACAGAGCTGTAATTGTGTGGCAAGCATCATTACACACACTTATAAGAGAAGGTAGAGAAGTTCAGAGATGAGTGATATTTGTGCTACTGGTAATTGGTAAAGCTAGAATTCAAACCCAGGGCCTTTTTAAAAAAATTATGATGGTAAATTATACATAGTACATGGCCATGCTGACCACTTTAAGGCACATTTCTGTGACAGTAATTATAGTCAAAATGTCGAATAACCAACACTGCTCTCTATCTGCAAATGTTTTTCATCACCTTAAACAGAAAATCAGCACCCTTTAAACAAGTAATTCTCATCTGTCACCCCCCCCCCATTCCCTGGTAGACATTAATTTAGTTCTGTTTCTATGCATTTGGCTATTCTAGATTTTTTATGTATGTTGCATCATACATTATTTTGTCCAATTCATTTCACTCAGCAAGATGTTTCCAAGGTTTATCCACGTTTTATCAGAACTTTATTTATCTAAAGGACTGGATCAAATTCCATTGCATGCATGTTCCATTATTACTTCTGTTCATTCATCTCTAATGAATATTAGTCTACAAGTATCTGTTTGAATCCCTGCTTTCAGTTCTTTTGGTTATATATCTAGAAGTGGAATTGTTGAGTTAAGGAGCCTGGTGGCACAGCTGTTAAAGTTCTCACTTGCTAACCAAAGGTCAATAGTTTCAACCCATCAACTGCTCAACAGGAGAAAGAAAGATGGGGCAATCTTCTTCCAAAAAGATTACAGCCTTGGAAAATCTATAGAGCAGGTCTGCTGTGTCCTATTCAGTCACTATGAGTCAGAATCTACTCCATGCTAATATTTTTAATGGTAATTATAGGAGCCCTGGTGTGGCAATTACTAAGTGTTGGGCTGTCATCTGAAAGGGTGGTGATTCAAACCCCCTGGCGACTCCATGAGAGAAAGACCTGGCAATCTGCTCCTGTGAAGATTACAGCCAACAAAATCTCTGGGATAATTCTGCTCTGGCACATGAAGTCCCTATGAGTCAGAATGGAGTGAAGGGCACCAAATTACTACCACTGCAAGATAATTATGTGTAACTTTTTGAGGACCCAACAAACTCTTTTCCACAGTGGCTGCACCATCAGCAATAGATGTGGGTTCCAGTTTCTCCACACCCTCATCAAAGTTGTTACTGATTTATTTTGGGGGAGTCTGTGTGTATATTTTGTTTGTTTATTTTTATAGTAGTCATGCTGGTGAGGCTGAAGTGGCACTTTATAGTGGTTTTGATTTGCATTTCCCTAA
>NW_006922212.1:526506-529822 GCF_000298275.1 Orycteropus afer afer
GTAGGATTGCCCAACCTTCCTTCCGAGGAGTGGCTGGTGGGTTTGAACCACCAGCCGTCTGGTTAGCAAGCAAGTGTCTTAGCCACTATGCTAAGTATCTTGCTCATACTATTAAAAAGCAGCCAAGGTTCCTGGACTAAAGAGAAATAGCATCATCATTCATGCATTTCCTCACCATTGTTTTCAAACCACATAGCAAGAGCAAGAGTTATGCCGTGATGGGCATTGTGATTCCCTTGTAAAGGGGGCTCTTGTGACAGATTATAATTGAACATAGTTTTTGATAGTTATTTAGTCCAAATCCATACTTACGTTGATGTGATCTTTTGCCAGACATCTAACCTACACAAACTGGTATCCCAGTTGGTTTTGTTTTAATTACCTTTCTCTCAAAGTGAGGTTTACATTGGCTTTTCAATATCCCTAAGTAGAAGTTGACACATTTCTGGAGTTTTCATTGATCTGCATCCAGGATAAAGAGTGATTTCAGGAGTAAGTCAGAAATACTAAAGCAGATTTGTGTCCTTCTTAAAGTGGTCAGCTAGTTGCTAAGCTAATAATCCTGCATTTGGACTTTGTCCATATGAGAGAGACAGGAAGCAATAGAAGAATATTCCTTATGGTACCTAGTTCAGCTATTTTAAATGTTACCTACCCAGCGGTGTTAAACAGCAATCACACCAGTGAAAACTAAAATCTGCCAAGGAAAGTTTCAAAAGGATCAAAATGAAGATCAGGAAATGTTTCTGAATTTCTCTAGGAACTGAGAAAGAAAGAGAGAAATGAAAATCCATGGTCCTAGCTACCATCAGTCAGTGGATATTCCTTTAATGTGCACTAGAATCTTTAGATTGTCAAACAAATCTTGATTCTGAAAAGGGAGACAGGTCATGAAGTTTAAAATGGGTTGCATTCCCAGGGCAATGCAAAGGTGAAAGAGCCTTTTAAAGGTTCTAATAAAATCTCAAGAAAAGAATTCATTGGGTTAATTCAACCATAACATGATAAAGATCATTACTACTATGCTACCAGCAAGTTGAGAAATTGTGAGAAGGTGAATTTCCAGGAAGACCATATCAGACGTAGAGTATCAGTCATGTTTTTTCCTGAGAACAATATCAGTATGAATTAATTTTGGTGAATCTGTACAGACTGTTACCATGAATATTTATTAAAAATCTTTTATTAACTACCTATTTTTCAACCAGATACATTTCACCAGTAGCAAGTTTCCCTTACAGTGAATGGAAATTTTAGTAGTTCTTTCTAAGTCAGTAATAGGATACTGCTGTACCTCTTCACCCAGCACAATCAGTTGATGACCTTGATCAACAACTAATGAACTCCTGAAATTTGGAGAATATTCCTTTGTGCTGGAGATGGTTTCTCCTGAGGCCACGAGCCCTGGTCCTTCATTTCAGGTGCTATGTAGAAAGGCTGCCTGTCCCTTTGGGATGCTCAGGACTCCTTGCCTCATTGTTTTTATACGATACATTCAAGATGAAAGAACTTAAAACTAATTTCACTGCAGTCTGCCCACATGGATTCCTGTGAATTGGAATCTACTGGGTGGCAGCTTTTTTAAAAAAAAAAAAAATCTACAGAAAACCTCTGGTAGCATAGTGCCTAAGGCACTCGACTGCTAACCAGAAGTCTGGTGGTTCAAACCCACCAGCCACTCCTCGGAAGGAAGGTGGGGCAATCCACTTCCGTAGTGATACCACCTCGCAAACCCAAGGAGGGGTCGCTATGAGTCAGGTCTGACTCTATGGCACATAACAACAACAGCAACACAGAAAACCTTGAAGGTTAGGGTTCTGAGACCTGAAGACAAATCTGAGCTTTCCTACTAAGTTGGTGTGGGGTGTGTGGAGAAATATGTAGAAGGTGGGATTTAAATTACATGAACTCCAAATCCGGTTCCAACTTGTACATCCCATGATGTCTCATTGTTTGCTGTTATGTGCCATTGACTTAGTTGGGATTCATAGCAATGCTTCATACAACAGAACAAAATACTGCCTAGTCCTGCGCCATCCTCACAATTGTTGGTATGTTTGAGCCAATGGTTGCATCTACTGTGTCAGACCATCTCTTTGGGGGTCTTCCTCTTTTTCACTGACCCTTTTCTTTATCAAGCATGAGTCCTTCTCCAGGGACTGGTCCTTCCTAATAACATGTCCAGAGCACATGAGATGAAGTCACTCCATCCAGGTTTATAAGAAGCATTCTGGCTGTACTTCTTCCAAGACAGATTTGGGCATTCTTCTGGCAGTCCACACTTTTATTGTTAGATCTCAGGAAATAGCCATCCTTATTACTTAGAGACCAAAAAGAGTTCTCATCTCCTTTCCTAATTTAATTCAGAATTGTTGCTGAATGCATAGATCCAGCCCTTTGACTTAGAGGATCCAGAGTTCTTTGTGACTTCCATTGTACGTTCCCACACATGAAAGCTGAGGTTTCATGCTGTTTAAACGTGGTAGCTGGCATGAGGTCTGTGTTGTTTTATTTGGGGATATCAAAGGTTGATTCTAGAATAGTCTGAAGATAGCTAGAACTTAGTCCACCCGGAGACTGACTGGCAAAGCTAAATGTCTTAAAAGGCAGCATCTTAGATGAATTCACTTCTGACTTACTCAGTGAACTTTTTCTAGCCTCTTGGCTAGTGTGAAAACTTTGTAGATTATGTAATTATTAAGAACCTCGTTGGACTTCACCCTGCCCTGTTTAATTGCAGATCTTGGAGAAACATGCACAAAGATGCCGGATATTTAACAGAATTTCAGATTCAGCTTCGCGAAATTGCAAACATCCTTGAAAAGCTGATAAACAAGAATACGCCTCCAAATGTCTCCGAAAAAGCAAAATGCTTGGAGAAAACACAGATCTCTAATTGCAGCAGCACATTTTATGGTCAATAAAGTATTCAATATGCTATGCAGCAGGCGTATTTCAAATGAGAGTCACATAAAAATAACTGTGCATATGATCACTCAATGAAAAATTTCTTTTCTCAGCAAGAGATCAAAAACTCAACTGTTTCCAGCCTGGCATATTTGAAGAACTGCTTGCACCAAGATAATGTGTAGATTTAGTCTAGCTAAAACAAGACAAAACAAATTCTTGGTAGGTGGTTATTGAGGAAAGTGCTCCCTCTGATTCTAATTGGTTTGGGCTTGTTTCAGTGAAGATTTCTTTTAACTGTTAAGTCTGGTTCTGATCATTTTTCTCTCTTTGAAGAATTGTTTTTCTCCTTTTCCTTTTCTCCTTTTTTTCCTTTTTCTGTCACCTACTCATCAATCCATCCTTTCAA
>NW_006922212.1:532517-535301 GCF_000298275.1 Orycteropus afer afer
TTATATCTGGTGAACAAGGAAGCAACTTGCAGAAGGTTATAGAACAACAAATAAACTCAGATTTTAATCTCACTGGTTTATTAAAAAGTTGTTTTAACCATTTTCTTTGTGTGAGTTTTATGCTTATAAGTGGATATTGGGTGAGAGTCCCAGCCCTCAGGAAACTTGGACTCTGAGTGTGAAATACAGAAGGATGAGAACTGTGATTGAAGGAGACAAAAGAGAAGAGCAGGACACTTATTGGGGGTGGCAGGGGAGTTCTGGTGACCTGCCTGGACATGTGTGCTGCCAGCATTCCCTGCTCTTCTCTCTACTCAGAGGCCCAGAAAGGGGAGGCGGCCCAAACCCTCCATGTGGTGGCAGAAAGAACGGTGGGAGAGATGAGTGCAGAAGTAAGCAAAGGCCAAGTGAGCAAGGTCCTCACTTGGGGAATATTGCCGTGATACAATAAAAGTGGGTGAGGGCTGAACTGATGGGTGGCAATGGAGAGGAAGGGGCATAGCTGGGAAATTTGCAGGTGATCAAGACTGTTTTCCACCATAATCTCTAATTGTATGTCTCAGAGCCTTGTCAAGTGGAGAGAGGGCAGTTAGGCCAGAGCAGTGACGATTTACCACATGGGTTCTGCACTTACACATTGAGGAGAGATAGAGATGAATGACAGCCATCAAGGTGGACTTCTACTGGATGGCAGCCATGATGACAAGAAGCAGTGGCCCAACCTTAACCAAACACTCTTGGAGGAAATGGGCTTTGAGGAATAGTTTGCCATCTCTTTGACTGGAACACCTTAGGTTCACTATCCATTTCTCATTCAGAATGGGCACAAAGGAGTGAGTCTTACTTGCTTCTCAGGCTGGAAAGAAAGTATAAACACTGGGAACCTTGATCTCATCTTCATTTTAATTTTGAAAGCATGTTTGAATAACATCAATTATAAGAGATAGTGGTTGAACTAATTTGTCTCAATAATGTTTTTATTGCATCGAGATTCACAATCAAGACTTACAAATTTAATCTTCTGAATAGTACACATAAGCTGTTATTTTAAGAAGTGAGCAATTTATTCTCATTCTTCTTACAGTTTTGATTTTTAAAGAAAACAGTAATGAACTGTGGTTATTACTTAAATAATCACAGTTGGTTTTCTTGCCTGTGATATTATACATGGGCTGCCCCTTTCAAATAAGATGAAAATACTATTAAACCCCACAATCAGAACTATGGATTCTTTGGCTCTAATTTTTTTTTTTTTCTTTTTTAATCAATCAGTAACATTAATACTTTCTTACCATAGTAAATAAAAAATATCTGTTTATTTTCTTATCCCAGCTCTGATGCCTCAGAGTACAACAAATGATTATGAACGACAACACAACAATCCTAAAATAACTGAGGCCAGTTTACTGCCCATCGGAAACTCCCCTAATAACTCACCTGTCTATGTGATAAATGATTCAAATCAAGGACCAAAGTCAGTCTTTTGGCTATAAACCCCACCCTTCAGGCAAAGACAGACTGTGTAACATAGAAAGGCAGTCCCCCAAAAATGCACTCGTGTAACTTTCTTTCATATAAATAGATATCTATTGCAAATTTGAAATTTACTCTCAATCGTTAACAAAAGAAAACAAAACAAAACCCAGCATCTCTGTCTACTTCAGCTTATCTCAAGCTTATTACATCCAGTATCTCATTTGATTTTATCAGCAATCCTGTGAAATTGATACTATAAGCGTGTCTGTTTCTTGGAGATGGATAACAGACATTTGGAGAGGTTACCTTGCTTGCTCAAAGTTAAGTCGCTTGCCCAAGTGGAAAGTTCCAGAGCTGGAACCAGTACCCAGGCCCATTGACTCTAGTTCTTCTTGTGCTCTTTCTACCACACCATCCTGCCTCCATTTAAAGAGATAGTATTTGTATGGTTCTTCTTTTAACAGAGAAACTAGATTAAAATTACCTTAACTTGATGGACACTGTTTGAGCCCTAATATTTTTCACTGGGTACTCAATTGCCCAAGGTTTATCATTTGGGACTGTCATTGTAATGAAGTAAAAAGTTGAATTGTGTTTTACTGTTAGTTTAACTTTTTTACTTATAAGCAATTGTAAATGTTATTACATGTGTCTTTTAGACTATATTTTCTCTTTTCTGATTGTATCTGTTTCTGCTTTTCTTATTGAAGTCTTAGAGCTTTTCTTAGTAATTTGTATAAGCTTTCTAAGTTAAAGACATTTTTTTCTTACATTTGTTGCAAGATGCTTATTTTCCTTTTTTGTGTTCTTTTATTTTAAGCTCACAGTGTGTGTATATTGACTATCTTCCCAGTTACTCATCTTTTCCTCTGAGTGTTTTCTTCAAAGTTTAGAAAGTACTTCTCCCTCAAGAGATGTGATATATCCCTGTTCTATTTTTTATTAGTTTTTCTGTGTTTGATGTTGACCTATATTTTAATATAGCTATTTTCTATGTTTGAGAATATAGACAGACAAAAGTAGGTGAATTTCAAATGTACAGAGTAAAACCTTCTTCAATCTGAGATTTTTATCCCTTGACCAATGTCCAGTCATCTTTATTTGAAGTGACCCATTTAGGATTACTGTTATTTTCAGTGGCTGTTACTTCATTTTATAACCTGCATTGTCAAAATGGAACTATAACCTCATTTTTTAAATCTTTGATTTCATTAGTATGAACAGTTACAAAGACAAAGAACCTAAGAATAGAGACTCTCAATTGCTCTCTGAAATCTGTTTAATGTCTTTGGAATTCTATTGCAATCT